>NC_069499.1:1086994435-1087071935 GCF_027579735.1 Bombina bombina | reverse complement strand
CATTTATATATATATATATATATATATATATATATACATATATATATATATATATATATATATACATATATATATACCTACATTATACTTATGAACCCCTAATCTGCTGCCCCCAACATCGCTGAACCCTACATTATATATATTAACCCCTAATCTGCCGCCCCCAGTGTCGGCGCAACCTAACTACATTTATTAACCCCTAATCTGCCGCCACCAACGTCGCCACCACTATAATAAAGTTATTAACCCCTAAACCTAAATCTAACCCTAACCCTAATCCCCCCTAACTTAAATATAATTAAAATAAATCTAAATAAAATTACTACAATTAACTAAATAATTTCTATTTAAAACTAAATACTTACCTAGAAAATAAACCCTAAGATAGCTACAATATAAATAAATTACCTAAACTAAATACAATTAATTACAATTTAAAAAAAAGTACAAAAAAAACAAACACTAAATTACAGAAAATAATAAAATAATTACAAGATTTTTAAACTAATTACACCTACTCTAAACCTCCTAACAAAATAAAAAATCCCCCCAAAATAAAAAAGCCCTACCCTACACTAAATTACAAATAGCCCTTAAAAGAGCCTTTTGCGGGGCATTGCCCCAAATTAATCAGCTCTTTTACCTGTAAAAAAAAGTATAAATACCCTCCACACATTAAAACCCACCACCAACACAACCAACCCTACTCTAAAACCCACTCAATCCCCCCTGCAGAAGTGGTCCTCCAGACGGGCAGAAGTCTTCATCCAAGCTGGGCAGAAGATGTCCTCCAGACGGGCAGAAGTCTTCATCCAGATGGCATCTTCTATCTTCATCCATCCGGCGCGGAGCGGGTCCATCTTCAAGACATCCGATGCGGAGCATCCTCTTCATCCAGAGTCTTCATACTAAATGACAGTACTTTTAAGTGACATCATCCAAGATGGCATCCGTTCAATTCCGATTGGCTGATAGAATTCTATCAGCCAATCGGAATTAAGGTAGGAAAAATCCTATTGGCTGATGTAATCAGCCAATAGGATTGAAGTTCCGTACTTTAGATATTTTTTTTTAATTGTAATTAATTGTATTTAGTTTAGGTAATTTATTTAATTATAGTGTAGTGTTAGGTGTAATTGTAACTTAGTTTAGGTTTTATTTTACAGGTAAATTTGTCTTTATTTTAACTAGGAAGTTATTAAATAGTTAATAACTATTTAGTAACTATTCTACCTAGTTAAAATAAATACAAAGTTGCCTGTAAAATAAAAATAAACCCTAAGATAGCTACAATGTAACTATTAGTTATATTGTAGCTATAATAGGGTTTTCTTTATAGGTAATTATTTAGTTTTAAATAGGAATAATTTAGTGAATTGTATTAATTTTATTTAGATTTATTGTAATTATATTTAAGTTAGGGGGGTTAGGGTTAGGGTTAGACTTAGGTTTAGGGGTTAATAACTTTATTATAGTGACGACGACGTTGGGGGCGGCAGATTAGGGGTTAATAAATGTAGGTAGGTGGCGGCGATGTTAGGGACGGCAGATTAGGGGTTAATAATATTTAAATAGTGTTTGCAATGCAGGAGTGCGGCGGTTTAGGGGTTAATATGTATATTATAGTGGCGGCGATGTCCGGTTCGGCAGATTAAGGGTTGAAAAAAATATTTTAGTGTTTGCGATGTGGGAGGGCCTCGGTTTAGGGGTTAATAGGTAGTTTATGGGTGTTAGTGTATATTTTAGCACTTTAGTTAAGAGTTTTATGCTACGGCATTGTAGTGTAAAACTCTTAACTACTGATTTTAAAATCCAGTACCAGGCTTGACAGGAGAGGGTCTTCCGCTCACTTTTTGGAAGACTCGTAATACCGGCGCTATGCAAGTCCCATTGAAAATATAGGATACGCAATTGACGTAAGTGGATTTGCGGTATTTTCGAGTCTGGCCAAAAAAGTGAGCGGTACACCTGTACGTGCAAGACTGTTAATACCAGCGGGCGTTAAAAAGCAGCGTTGAGACCTCTCAACGTTGCTTTTTAACCCTAACGCAAAACTCGTAATCTAGGTGAAAGTGTTTATACTTTCTCTTTAAATGTGACTGGTAGTGCTGTATTCATGGTTGAACACTTTACTAAAAGGGCAAATAAACTGCTCACATAGACATAAAATATAATGTGCACATAAGTTAAAAGTAATAGACTTGTCTACCCGGTAATGGTGAAACTAAATAATTCAAACACTTTTTGTTTCAACATTTAGCATCTGTAAACCTTCCCTAATCACCACCCACAATTTAGTATTATATAACTAATTTTGACACTGTATTTGTGCTTCTATCTTATCCAATTTTACCCTGGGCCAGATTAAGAGTCGCGCGCTAACAGATGCGCTGAGTGATATTGGGTTTATTGCAGCTGTTAGCACTTGTCTGAGTAGCGTGCATATTACAAGCTGAAAGTAAACATGTTCGCTTGAGTGCAATTTAATTTTAATATATGTCATGATAACCAGAGCTCTGAGGTCGTGCTTACTATTACGCTCAAATAAAAAGTGTCACAAAACACTTAAAAAATGTACAATATAGTTACATTCATAATAACACGGTCTGTCAAAAATTATTAAAAATAAAAAGTTATAAGTTCTCAAAGATATAAGGTCTCAGGTGTTAGAAAAAAATGCAAAGGGCTTTAACATAGAGATAGAAACAAAGAATTTGATGGTAATTAAGATCCAAAAGGCACATCAAGTCTACCCATATTACATGTTACGGTTTTCTTAGCATAGCCTTATTCATGTCCCAGGCATTTTTTTTATTTATTTTACAGTCCCTATGTTTACCACCTCTTTTGGAAGTTTATTCCATGAATCCACCACCCTTTCTGTAAAAAAAACAGCTTCCTCACATTTCTCCTGAATCTACTACCCTCTAACTAAAGATTGTGACCCCTTGTTTTGGTATTTCTTTTTTTTGTGGAAAATTCTTTCAGCATCTACTTTATTAAGTCCCTTCATATATTTGAAGAGTCTTTCTTTGTACGTTTTATATTTTAGACCGTGTACTATTTTAGGAGCCCTCCTTTGGACAGTTTCTAGTTCATTTATATCTTTCTGAAGATGTAGTCTCCAGAACTGTACACAATATTCCAGATGTGGCCTAACTAACGATCTGTAAAGTGGCATAAGAACCTTGCTATTTCTGCTAATTATACCTCTACCAATGCAACCAAGTACTCAACTGGTCTTACTGGCTGCACTGCTGCATTGTGTACTGCATTTTAAATCATCTCAAATAATAATTCCCAAGTGCCGTTGCTCTTTAGTTACATTAAGTAATGTACCATTAAGACTATAATTGGCCTTTTGGATTTTTTGATCCTATATGCAAAATTTTACTCTTGGTAATATTAAATTGTAGATCCCATTAATTTGCCCAGTTCTCCCGTTTTTTAATATCACTGCACATTTATTTTTTTTAATTTATAATTTTTTATTGGTAGTCCAGTTTGGGGTACAAAAAAAAGAATGAGGTTTAAAGCAATGATTACATAATAGGGGATATACTACAATCAAGCTTTTAAAATCAAGAAGTAAGAAAACAGTAAAGAAGGAAATGCAAGACCTTATTCCAGGTCTCCTTGTAAATATATACATATTTCATAAAGAACTCTCCCCTAAAACAAAGCAAAAGTATTTGGGCCAGGATGAATCTGTCACTAGTTCTAACAAGCCAAAACCTTATACCCTAAAATAAAACCTGGACTCATCTTGTTAACCCCTTGCTGGAAACCAGAAAAAGTTTTTCTTATTTTCTAGACAAACAGCTGTGGTCATACTAAGTTTCAAAGTCAGACAGAGTAGGTCACAGCTACATAGGGAAGGACCAAAAGATCCTACGAAGGTGACATTGACACAGACAATTAACAAACAAACAAACAGAAAAAAAAAATAATAATAATTAAAAGGGAAAAGGAGGGGGGAGGGTAGGCTACTTCAGATTCCAGGGGAGGCCCAGAGATAAGATATGTTTAAAGTTTACCATATCCCTAGTAAAACAAGTTCACTATCTTTAAAAGGATAGATTATATACTCAATCTCGCTGGAAGGGAGTGCCTTAATGAATTGTGACCATTTGGAAAAGAAGTTCTTTATGTCTTGATCTTTTTGCAAGTTAGTGTCGAGTTGTTCAATAATACATTGCTTCTTTAGGCAATTTTTAACTTCAATTAAACTCGGGACGGCTTTTAGTTTCCATTTCTTTAAGATCAAATATCTAACCGCAAGGGTAGCCATACTTATAATTTTGCCGGTGTAATGTGGTGGAGTGGGGTTATCAGCAAAAAAGACTATCCTCCTGGGGGAAAATGTGAAGGAAGGGACCCTAACTATATTGTTAAGCCAAAATTGAACTTTTAACCAAAAGTTATGAATTTTTGGGCAGTCCCAAATCATATGCATTAGGCCAGCGGATGGAAATGAGCATTTGGGGCATTTATTAAACCCTAAGTTCCTACATTTGGAGCCTTTTTCTGGAGTGAAATAAGTCATGTGGAGAAGTCTTAAATGTGACTCCCTCCAAGTAGCTGAGAGAGTAACCCGGAGAGTTTCCTGAATCGAAAAAGTAAGAAGAGCTGGGTCTAGAAAGTCCTGTTGAAGCAAAAAGGACCATTTAGAATGGAGTTTCTCCAAGACATCAGGGCCTTTAACAGCAGACAGAGTTTGGTAGATGAAAGAGATTGATGTGAACCCGTTTTTGAATAATATCAGCCACTTTTCTAGCTCTCCAAGAGACCATTCCCATCCAAGGTCAGTAATCTGCTTAAGGGCGAAATGCCTCACCTGTAAATAGGCGAAGAAATTTTTATTAGGAATAGCAAACTCCTGTTTGAGAGAATCAAAGGACTTAATGCATCTCCTCTCGAGATCTAATAATTGTTCGAGTTTTACCAGGCCTAGTGATGCCCATTTGGAAAATACAGCAGACTGTACGCCTGCTACAAACTGAGGATTGTTCAGTATTGGGACATGTCCTGAGACCTCAGTATTTATGTGAAGAGCCAGACCAATCTTTCTCCAAGTGGATATAGGGTTATAAATGGAGCTCATCTTCTTTATTTCAATAGGAATTATTTTACTGTTACAATGAGTCAGTGCTACCAATGAATAGGGATATACCATGTTACTCTCTAGTTCCCCATTTGTGATGTAATTACTACTAGTAAACCAATCTGCCATGATTCGTGCCAGGAATACTTAGTTGTATAAACGAAGATCAGGGAGGGAAAGTCCTCCCTGATCTCTAGGTAAAACTAGTCTAGCTAACGAAATTCTGGGTTTTCTCTTCTGCCAAATAAATATTCTTAAGGCAGAATTGAATGAGATAACATCTTTTGTTTTGAGAAGCAGGGGGGTGTTCTGAAGAACATAAAGAATTCTGGGGAGGAGCGACATTTTGTACAGAGCTATGCGGCCCGACATTGACAATGGGAGGTTTTGCAAATTTTTTAGCACTTCCTTAACACTAGCTAAGACCGGAAGTATGTTCAGTGAGTACCAGTTGTCCGGATTGGCCGATATCCAAATACCTAAATATTTAAAAGAATCCTGAACAACTTTAAAAGGAATAGATATAGGTGAGTTTTGGGTTTGTTTAATCCAAAGAAGCTCTGATTTTGCAGAGTTGACACTGTAGCCTGAGAAGGATCCAAATTTTTCAATTATAAAGAGGAGCTTTGGAATGTTTCTTTGTGCGTTTGACATATATATTAATACGTCGTCAGCATAAAGTGCAGTTTGCAAGATTTTCCTATTAATCTTAATCCCTTCGATTTGCTGGCGGATTTGACTTGCAAGAGGTTCAATAGCTAGATCAAATAGAAGCGGGGAGAGAGGGCACCCCTGCCTCGTACCTTTTTCCAATTTTATAGCCTGAGTAGGGGAACCATTAACCATTATTTTCGTATAGGCATTCTTATATAAGTTATTAAAAAAGGTCAAAAAATGGCCTGTCAAACCAAATTGTTGTAAGGTGAATGCTATGTGATCATGATGAACAGAGTCAAATGCCTTACCTGCATCTATTGATATAATTGACAGGTCAGGGGTACCGTCTCTAGCCACCTCCCGCTGCCCCTCCCCTGTTTTAAAGTAGTCTATTACGAGGAACACTTCTCTTATTTTGGCTGAAGAATTGCGTTTCTTCAAAAAACCAGCTTGGTCCTCGTGTATAATAATGGGCAGGTGAGATTGAAGCCTATGTGCCAGAATTGATGACAGAAGTTTGTAATCCGTATTGAGAAGCGCGATTGGTCTGTAAGACTCTTTTTCGGCTGGGTCTTTACCCTGTTTGAGAATAAGAGAAGTAAATGAAGACCACAAAATCAGGGGAAGGGGTGTTACCTTTAATGTAGAGGTCGTTAAAAAGTGAAGTTAAGTGCGGTATTATTTCAGGCATTAGAATCTTATAAAATTCATTTGGAAGGGCATCTGGTCCCGGTGTTTTATTGAGGGTAAGCTTTTTAATTGAAGCCGATATTTCAGTCTCTGTTATCGGGGCACAAATCTGGTCCAGCATTTGAGGAGTTAACTTTGGGTATTGAATTTTCCCCCAGAATTCCTCCCTTTGTTTAAAATCGGAGATCTTATGTGCATAGATGGATTTATAGTAATCAGTAAAGATGCCGAGGATTTCCTCAGCTGTCTTATGGGGGTCGATTCGATAAAAATCGTCGCCCGCAAAAGCCGGCGACGCCAATATTTACGCTGGTTTGGTATCACATATACGGCGTAACCTAGAAGTTACGCGCGTATATTTCTGCCGTCGCCCGTAGTTTTTTGGGCTATAGGCAGGTATACCAAACCAGCGCAGTTTGGTATCCAATATGCAGCGTAAGGACTTATGTGGCGAAAATGGAGAAAACTTACTCCATTTTCACCTCGCCACAAAAAGCAGCCGTAAGAAGCCTTACGCTGACTATTGGAGCCCCGTAACTCCCTAAACTGGCTGCTAAAATAAACCTAACACCTAACGCATGCGCAATGTCTATCTCCCTGTCAATCGCGATCTTCTAAAATAAACCTAACACCTAACGCATGCGCAATGTCTATCTACCTGTCAACCGCGATCCCCCCCCCCGAAATCTCTAATAAAGTTATTAAACCCCTAAACCGCCGCTCCCGGACCCCGCCGCCATCTACATAAACTAACCCCCTACTGTGAGCCCCTAAAACCGCCGCCATCTACCTTATCTATCCCCTAATTAGAACCCCTTACACCGCTGTCATCTACCTTATCTATCCCCTAATCTGACCCCTTACACCGCCGCCACCTATATAAAAATTATTAACCCTAATCTAATCCCCCTATACCGCCGCCAGCTATATTAATATTATTAACCCCTAATGTAAGCCCCTTACACCGCCGCCATCTCTATTAAAATGATTAACCCCTAATTTAATCTACCTACCCCGCCGCCAGCTATATTATCTATATTAACCCTAAATATATTATAGTTAATATAGGTATTACATTATATATATTAACTATATTAACCCTAATTATATTAGGGTTAATATAGTTAATATAGTTACTATAGTATTTATATTAACTATATTAACTCTATCTAACCCTAACACCCCTAACTAAATTTATATTAAATTAATCTAATTCATTTATAAACTAAAATATTCCTATTTAAATCTAAATACTTACCTATAAAATAAACCCTAAGATAGCTACAATATAATTAATAATTACATTGTAGCTATGTTAGGGTTAATATTTATTTTACAGGTAAATTGTTAATTATTTTAACTAGGTATAATAGCTATTAAATAGTTATTAACTATTTAATATCTACCTAGTTAAAATAATTACCCAATTACCTGTAAAATAAATCCTAACCTAAGTTACAAATACACCTACACTATCAATAAATTAAATAAACTACAAACATCTATCTAAAAATACAATTAAATTAACTAAACTAAATTACAAAAAAAAAAAACACTAAATTACAAAAAATAAAAAAAAGATTACAAGATTTTTAAGCTAATTACACCTATTCTAAGCCCCCTAATAAAATAATAAACCCCCAAAATAAAAAAAATTCCCTGCCCTATTCTAAATTAAAAAAATTTCAAAGCTCTTTACCTTACCAGCCCTTAAAAGGGCCTTTTGTGGGGCATGCCCCAAAGAATTCAGCTCTTTTGCATACAAATACAATACCCCCCCATTACAACCCACCACCCACATACCCCTATTCTAAAACCACCCAAACCCCCCTTAAAAAAGCCTAACACTACCCCCCTGAAGATCTCCCTACCTTGTCTTCACCACACCGGGCAGAACTCCTGATCCGATCCGGGCGATGTCTTCCTCCAAGCGGCAAAGAAGAATTCTTCCTCCGGCGATGTCTTCCTCCAAGCGGCAAAGAAGAATTCTTCCTCCGGCGACGTCTTCCTCCAAGCGGCAGCAAAGTCTTCATTCTTCCGGCGGCATCTTCAATCTTCTTTCTTTGCTCCGCCGCCGCGGAGCATCCATCCAGGCCGACGACTGAACGACGAATGAGGTACCTTTAAATGACTTCATCCAAGATGGCGTCCGCCGAATTTCCGATTGGCTGATAGGATTCTATCAGCCAATCGGAATTAAGTTAGAAAAATCTGATTGGCTGATTGAATCAGCCAATCAGATTCAAGTTCAATCCGATTGGCTGATCCAATCAGATTGAGCTCACATTCTATTGGCTGATCGGAACAGCCAATAGAATGCGAGCTCAATCTGATTGGCTGATTGGATCAGCCAATCGGATTGAACTTGAATCTGATTGGCTGATTCAATCAGCCAATCAGATTTTTCTAACTTAATTCCGATTGGCTGATAGAATCCTATCAGCCAATCGGAATTCGGCGGACGCCATCTTGGATGACGTCATTTAAAGGTACCTCATTCGTCGTTCAGTCGTCGGCCGGGATGGATGCTTCGCGGCGGCGGAGCGAAGAAAGAAGATTGAAGATGCCGCCGGAAGAATGAAGACTTTGCTGCCGCTTGGAGGAAGACGTCGCCGGAGGAAGAATTCTTCTTTGCCGCTTGGAGGAAGACATCGCCGGAGGAAGAATTCTTCTTTGCCGCTTGGAGGAAGACATCGCCCGGATCGGATCAGGAGTTCGGCCCGGTGTGGTGAAGACAAGGTAGGGAGATCTTCAGGGGGGTAGTGTTAGGCTTTTTTAAGGGGGGTTTGGGTGGTTTTAGAATAGGGGTATGTGGGTGGTGGGTTGTAATGGGGGGGGTATTGTATTTGTATGCAAAAGAGCTGAATTATTTGGGGCATGCCCCACAAAAGGCCCTTTTAAGGGCTGGTAAGGTAAAGAGCTTTGAATTTTTTTTAATTTAGAATAGGGCAGGGAATTTTTTTTATTTTGGGGGTTTATTATTTTATTAGGGGGCTTAGAATAGGTGTAATTAGCTTAAAAATCTTGTAATCTTTTTTTTATTTTTTGTAATTTAGTGGGTTTTTTTTTTGTAATTTAGTTTAGTTAATTTAATTGTATTTTTAGATAGATGTTTGTAGTTTATTTAATTTATTGATAGTGTAGGTGTATTTGTAACTTAGGTTAGGATTTATTTTACAGGTAATTGGGTAATTATTTTAACTAGGTAGATATTAAATAGTTAATAACTATTTAATAGCTATTATACCTAGTTAAAATAATTAACAATTTACCTGTAAAATAAATATTAACCCTAACATAGCTACAATGTAATTATTAATTATATTGTAGCTATCTTAGGGTTTATTTTATAGGTAAGTATTTAGATTTAAATAGGAATATTTTAGTTTATAAATGAATTAGATTAATTTAATATAAATTTAGTTAGGGGTGTTAGGGTTAGATAGAGTTAATATAGTTAATATAAATACTATAGTAACTATATTAACTATATTAACCCTAATATAATTAGGGTTAATATAGTTAATATATATAATGTAATACCTATATTAACTATAATATACTTAGGGTTAATATAGATAATATAGCTGGCGGCGGGGTAGGTAGATTAAATTAGGGGTTAATCATTTTAATAGAGATGGTGGCGGTGTAAGGGGCTTAGATTAGGGGTTAATAATTTTAATATAGATGGCGGCGGTGTTAGGGGCTCACTTTAGGGGGTTATAGATATAATATAGCTGGCGGCGGGGTACGGGAGCGACGGTTTAGGGGTTAATAACTTTATTAGGTTGCGGCGGGGTACGGGAGCGGCGGTTTAGGGGTTAATAGCTTTTTTATTGTTAGGATAGTGAGGGGGGATAGCGGATAGAGGGTTAGACGTGTCGGGCTATGTTAGGGAGGCGTGTTAGACGTGTCGGGCTATGTTAGGGAGGCGTGTTAGACAGTGCGGGTGATTTAGACTTTAGTCAGGTTTTATAGGCGCCGGCAGTTTCTAACGTGGCGCAAGTCACTGGCGACTCCAAAAATCTGTACTTACGCAGATTTCTGGACATCGCTGGTTTGTGAGACTTGCGCCACTTTAGCAAGTGACGGCGCCGCATATTGGATGGCTCGAGTTGCGAGCTGAAACTGCGGGCGACGTGGGTTCCCTCGCTTGCGCCGCAAACTGCGATCTATATCGGATCGCGCCCATAGATTTTGCCTTCATGATGTAGTGAACTTATTAAGGGAGAGGCCCTATCGCGGCTAACCAGGTTCGCAAGAAGCTTCCCAGTTTTACTGCCAAAGCGATACAATTTCGCCTGCATCCTTAGATCTTTCTGGGATGATTGGTAGAGAAGGAATGAATCTCTTTCTCGTAGCGCATTTGTATACCTCATCCAGTTCTCAAGTGATTTCGATAGGATATATTGGTTATAAGTATTTGTGACTGATTTTAGTAATTCTTTTTCTCTTACCTTAAGTTTTTTTGTCCTTGCTATGGTGTATGCTAAAATTTCACCTCGCAGAACCGCCTTGGCTGACTCCCAGAAGATAGCGGGTTTAATGCTGTACTCAGAATTAAATAGCGTAAATTCGCGATATTTGGCTATGAGCCAATTTTTAAACTTAATGTCTGTAGCTAAATACCGAGGGAACCGAAAGCCCGTATTTCTTAAGGGGGAAGGACTTAACTGAAAGTGCAGAGAAATCGGCGCATGATCCGAAATAGTGATTGGGGAAATTTCTGCGATTACGTTAGAATTAGAAAGCCTATCATCGAGCAAGAAAAGATCTATCCGCGATAGCGATTTATGGGCCCTTGAGTGACAAGTAAAATCTCTAGCCTCAGGATTTTGCAGTCTCCAGATGTCAGAGATCTTCAAATTATTTGAAATTTTATTGAATAACTTTGTTTCCAGATTATCTCTTTTAGTTTTTATAGTGTAGGAGCTCTGCCTGAGTCTGTCTAGAGGATGCTTTGGGGCCATATTAAAATCGCCACCCAGAACTAGGTAGCCTTCTGCACATAACATGAGCCTGTTTTGAAGAATGTCCCAAAATGAGGAATTGAAAACATTTGGGGCATAAACATTGCAAAGAGTATAAAGAGTTTTATTAATTTTAATCTTTGCAATTATGTACCTTCCTTCTTGATCTGTATCTACATGTATTATCTCATTAGAGAGTTTTTTCCCCAGGAGGATCGCCACTCCGCTCTTTCTGTTAGAGGAAGCAGGGAACAAAACCTCTTTAACCCAAGAGGTTTTTAATTTAAGCACCTCTTCAGCTTTTAAATGAGTTTCTTGGAGAAAGGCGAGATCAGCATAATTCTTCCTCAGAAAAGCTAATATTGCCTTTCGTTTAATGGGTGAGGTAAGGCCTCCTATATTCCAGGAAATTAATTTAAATTTATTATCAATATCCATATAGACTTGAAAATACTAAAGTATTGGGGGGAGAGAGGAAAGAAGAAGAAAAAAAAAAAAAAAAAAATAAAAAAAAAAATAAGAAAACCCCAAAACACAATTTACAATTATACATAAAACATTATCCCATTCCAACCAAGCTGCTGGAGGAAGTTGGCCCCAACTTCCTTTCTTCTCTTTATCTTCTAGTATTCTCATCAGTGTACGGTGCCTATGATGTCAGGTTTAACTAAATTATTCTATTTATTTTTAGCCTTTTCCCGAGGGAAATATCTCCTCAAAAAATTTAACTGCATCCTGTGCAGAGTCATAATAAAATGTACTTCCCTCCCTCTGTATTTTTAGTTTTGCTGGGTATAGTAAGGTTGCTCGTATACCTTGGTTTATGAACCTTGAGCATATTGGGGCAATCTCCCTTCTTCTTGATGCTACTTCTGCTGAGTAATCCTGGAAAATAAGAATTTTTACATCCCCTAATAAGATAGGTTGATGCTTACGAAAAGCTTGGAGAATTGCCACTTTATGCTGGAAGTTCAGAACCTTAGCAATTATGGGCCTTGGTCTCGAGTTATCTTTATTTAATGTGGGTGTACCTATCCTATGGGCCCTTTCAATTACTATCTTAGGGAAGGAATCTAGAATTTGAAGTAGTCTGGGTAGTGTCTCTGTAAGAAATTTATCTAGATTCTCATATTGTTTTTCCTCGGGGACTCCAATAATTCTTAGATTATTCCTTCGAGATCTGTTCTCCAGATCTTCTATTTTACTCTGCATTTTGGAGACTGTTATGTTTAGAACATCAAGGTTATTTTTATAGGTCATATTGGTGTCCTTCAAATCTGAGATCCTTTGCTCCGCTTCAGAGAGTCTGTGAGAGAATTGTTTTACCTCATTTGTCAAAGATGCTATGTCTTGCTTAATCTCTATTTTTAGAGCCTCAAATTTAGGAGCTAGGGCGTCGGAGATCTTGCTAACAATAGTTTGAATGTCTAGTGACTCGCCTGAGGATGGATTTGTAAAAGGTGTATGTACTTCTATTGAAGTTTCATAGGTCGCTTTGTTTTTTTTATCTCTCTGTCTTCCTGCCATCGCTAGTGGGGAATTTTTCAATTGATTGTGAAGGTATTTATCCATGTGTATAAGTGATGATTTGTGAGAAGTTATGGTGTATTAGTGATGAAGGATAAGGGAAGAAGAAAAAAAAAAAAAAAAAAAAAAGGGGGAAGGGAGGGGAAGAGAAGGGTGTGTGTGGGTATTGTAAAAGTGCTTCAGTGAGTGATGGGATTTGAAGAATTAATCTTAGTGATAAATGGTGATTTGTGCCTATGGGCAGGAAAAAAAAGAGAAGGAGTGTGTGGGTGTTATAAAAGTGATTCAAGTGAGTTTGGAATGTGAAGTGATGGAATTTGAAGATTTAATCTTAGTGATGAGTGGTCATTTGTGCCTATGGCCAGGAAAAAAGAAAAAGTGTTCCTAGTTTGATTTATAAAACTGTGAGTTGTGGTTTATAAAAATGGAGAGAGTACCTATAGAATGTTTTTTCTTCTTTCCCTCTTGCTGCAGCGAGAGGACAGTGGAATTCTTATCAAGGCAGACAGCTGTCTCCTTTATGGGAGATCCCTCTACTTTCTATAAAAAAGATCTTAAGGACTTTTGCTTCTTAAGTTATTTAAACTCCAAGGCTATTGTACTAATCTTCCTTCTACAGGGCTAATTTTTGTTTATTAGAGGATGACAGTTTGGGATTAAGCCTCTAATAACTCTCTTTTAGTTGCAACTTTACCTTCTTCACTTCTATAGTTTAAATTGCCAGTTTACCATTAGTAAAAATTTTACATTCATAAACAATATTCAAGACCCAGAATTAGCCTCCTTTTCTCACGTAACCTTGTGAGTATTCAGAATACTTGACTCTTTCCAATCAGGTAGTTTGGGATTGTGTTGATAATTCACTGATCACCCCAAGGTGTGCAATTACCCTTGCTATATTTTAACAACCTTATGCAATATGCAGCAAATACAGTATAAAATAATGGATACACTTAATTCTTTCCCAATAAACGATTTCGCCCTATATTGCTAATTCCCTAGTCAATCCCGGGGAAAATATTACCCTTATTGTGTCTTAACAGCCTTTTGAAATCTTCACAAAATTATAGTATATATTTCTCTAGACTGCAGAGACTAGTTCTCTCTTAACAAACAGAATTTATAAAAAAGAGACAAAAAAGAAATGTGTAGGTCGCAAGGCCCAACAAAGAAAGAAAGGGTTCTTAACTTAATTCCTAGATAGTTAAGTTTATAGCCGCTTCAATTTATTAACCTCTTAAGTCTCCCTTCTATATTAGTATTTATGCCAATTATATAACAACCTACTATGTTTCTATAGAGAGGCAAAAAGGATTCTAAGGAGTTTCAGTTTTTAAACCAGTAACTGTTTGTCATTAACAAGGCACCTTAAAGATTCTTTTAATCAGGGACCCAGACAAAGTTTCTCTGACTCAGTGCAACATGATTAAATTAAGAAGAGTAGAGAATTTCATCTTTACTAGCAACTCATCATATGGTGCAGTGTAGTAATCTCATTCTTTAACTGCAGTTATTCAGAGCTTATTGCACTGAGCCAGAGAACCTCAATTTCCCCTTTTTTGATTCAATTTACTAGCTTTTGTCTCACTTAACTTGAGTCAAAAAGCAAAGAAGGGAAAAACAAGAAATAAAAGGGAAAAGAAACACAAGCTTATAGTCAGAGTTCTCTTATTCAATGAGTAGTTTTCCTTCTGACTTGGTAGTAAATAGTTCTGGGCTATTATGCAAGTCTTATAGCCTGACTTTTGTTCACAGCTCAATTATTTTCACCTTCCTTTGATGCTCATTCAGTTGCACTGTTCCCTCAGTCCTGAGACTAATTTTCCTTCTCTCCTCTGACACCTTGCTCTCTCCCTGCTTCCCTTTATCGGCCACAGAGGCCCACAGATGGAAGGTCTCTCCCTGCACCCTTTGCTCTGCAGCGTCTTCTCAGACTCACCCGCACCTGCACCAGTGTGTTGTCCTCGGTTCTTCTCCGAAATTGGCTGCCGGGCGACTCCTCCAATTACCGCAGCTCCAGGAAGTTCCTCCTTGCTGATCCCTCTCAGCCTCCGTAGTCTTCCTCCTCTCACGCAGCAACGGTGGGAGAGGAGGGAGGAGGGGCTCCGGTAGTAAACGATAGGCCGGTTCCCAGCCTGTGTTGTGTCTCCTCTTTACAGTGCCCCTTCAAAATCCCCCTATACCCCTCTCACGCAACACCGGTGGGAGAGGGGGGGGGGGCATCGCCAGTAGCCAAATCAGAACTTTCAGTGAGCACTGAGGAGATGGAAAATGGCTCTTCACAGACCGGTTCAAGACCACTGCAGGGAGTCTCGGGCTGACACAGGTGAACAAGAGGATGCGGGTGAGGGGGATTCAAGGCAGTGGGCGCAACGAAGAGGCTTCCAGGGAGCTCAGAGCTTGCGGGTAAGTGGCTTTAGAGTGTATGACATACAGTTCCTTCCCCTCTTTCTCTGCCAGACTTTAGATAGATAAGCCGGTATAAATACACTGATTGTTTCACAGCCTTGAAAGCTGTAGAGTGAAATACTTGGATTCTCTTTGTGTGAGAGTGATTGTAGTATGTGGTTCGCAGCTTGGTTGATTGCTCAGCGGGGTGAAATGCCGCTGTGAGGGTTCCTAGAGTGGTGTCAATTACTGTCCATTTAGCAGACTCCCAGCCTGGGGAGAGGCGCAAGAAACACACCGCCAGCAGCTGTGGGACTGGAGATTGGAGCTCAGCTACACCTGCTTGCTCCTCCTCCACCGGAACCCCAGAACATACCAATATCACTGCACATTTAATCCACTCCTCCTGGAATATCAAGAAATACAACAAGGGGGTTTGGTTAAGCACACCTAACAAAAACCATTTATATATTAGCACACATATTGTTATTGTGGGAGTGCTGGCAAAATGACCAAAATAGGTATAAGAC
The DNA here is from genome assembly GCF_027579735.1 of Bombina bombina. Classification (NCBI taxonomy): domain Eukaryota; kingdom Metazoa; phylum Chordata; class Amphibia; order Anura; family Bombinatoridae; genus Bombina; species Bombina bombina. The sequence goes on along the minus strand of NC_069499.1, from coordinate 1,087,056,069 downwards.
AAAAACAGGTATTGGCGCACATCCAAGCACATAAGACCACATGTTTTTACACATATTTTTAACATAGTTTTAAAAGCTGCAAAAAATTGCTTGCTTAATATTTTTAAAAATTTTAAATAAAGTTGGGATCTTAGTCACACAATATGGCCATATTCTGCTGAGCCAGTCACAACTTACAAGGTGTCCCAAAATAGACTGATCCTAACACTATAAAGTTTAGCCTTACTGGGCTGAATCATTCGATTCTAATATACCAAAACAGAATTCCAACACTGCAGTACTATGCCTCAAATCAAGACTGCACAGAATGAGACTCCCTGGCTTTATATATATATATAACTCAATTACATAGACTGGAACACACCTGAGCAGAGTGGTGTGCTTAACCAAAGGGATTTGGTCAGTATCCCTTAATTTAAGAAATACAACAAGGGGGTTTGGTTAAGCACACCTAACTGCGTCGCCCGCAGTTTCAGCTCGCAACTCTAGCTATCCAATATTCAGCGCCGTCAGATGCTAAACTGGCGTAAGTAGGAAAAACCGTCGAGCAGGCAAAATGTGCGCAAATACACATTTTAGTCGTCGCAAGTACTTGCGCCTGTATTTTGTTCACGTAAAGTCTCAATAAAGTGTAGTTTTATGCAAATTAGCCTACGACTCGTAAAAAATAACGCCAGTTCTAAGAGATGCGCCACCTAATGACGAGATTCAAAATTCATACTTAAACCCCTGCGCAGCCGCCATTTCCTTTAGTGTGTTTGGTTGGTTCTTGGAGCTACAGCACACTACAGTGAGTAGGAGAAAGTCGTTAGAGTAGAGAGAGAGGCGCATTGCATAATATTTAGTTAGGTCGGATTTGGAGGATTTGATAAGCTTGTACATTTACTGTCACTTTTTTACATATTGCACACATTTTGTATACACACATATACAAAATACACAACACTTTTTTTGATAACACCTTACACATTTTATTTATCTTTTACAGTTTGAAAGGCTGAGTGTCTGGTTGTGATTGTGTGTGATTGAAGTGGGAGTGAGTGTGAGTGTGTGAGTGTGTGTAGTGTGAGGATGTCAGGGAGAGCTAGGGCTGGGGGAGGAGGGAAGGGGAGTTGCAGGGAGAGGATTATGGACAGGAGGAGCAGCAGGGTCCCCGTCAGGGAGTGAGCAGAGTGGGGAGAGGGAGAGCCAGAAGGGAGGATGGGAGTGGGGTTGCCCTAAGGCCAGGCACACTTAGAAGAGGGATAGAGGGTGCACATGGGGATAGAAGGGGGGAGGAGGGAGAGGATAGGGAGGAACCCACACCAGGGACATCCCAGGGAGGGAGCCAGGCGGCCCAGGACGAGGAGCGTATGAGGTGTCCTAACTTCAGTTTTGCAGAAAACCTTGCTCTAGTCCAGGCTGTCCTGGAGAACCATAATGCCCTCTTTGGACAAGAGAAGGGCAAAGGAGTTGCCCGTAGGCATAAAGATGCTTGGCAGAAGGTGGTAGAGGCCGTCAATGGTGTGTCCCAACAGAGGAGGAATGTGGATGGCCTAAAGAAGAGATGGAATGATTGTAAGAGGAGAGTCAAGGAGAAGATGGGCCAGGAAGCAATGTCCCAGAGGGCAACAGGAGGTGGGCCTCACTATGAGGCGGAATACAATGAATGGCAGGAGCTGATTCGTAGGTCCCTGAGCGTCACAGCAGTCCGTGGACTTCCAGGGGCTCGTGACTCAGGGGCTGCAACATCAGCACAGCATGCTGGTGAGTAACATCCCACACACCAGTATTATATGTATTTGAGTTATAACATCCTATATTGTCACACATTCATGTACACAATGATGAGAATGTTATTTTGCTTACTAACAACAAAATATACAATGAGATTTAACATTAAAGGGACATGAAACCCAAATAATTTTATTTCATTATTCAGATAGAGAATACAGTTTTCAACAACATCCCAATTTACTTCTATTATCTATTTTTCATCATTATTTTCATAATCTTAGTTTATTAAATATCAATGCACATGGGTGAGGCAATCACACGAGGCATTGATGTGCAGCCACTAATCATCAGCTTATGAGCCTATCTAGAAATGCTTTTTATCTAAGAATATCAAGAGAATGAAGCAAATTAGCTAATGGAAGTAAATTACAAAGTTGTTTAAAATTCCATGCTTGGCTAGCTGAATCATGAAAGAATAAATATGGGTTGCATGTCCATTTAATGCTACTTAACACATTGAAAATCATGATATGAGGTGGAATAGTGAAATACTAACATGTCTCAGATTAACACAGGCCACAAGCCACATGTAGACATTTCAGTAAATGGACACTATAGTCATCACAACCATAGTGTCACTTAAAGAACACATTTTCTCCATCACTGACATGTACACAGAACTATTGTATGAAGCACATACATGTATACTTTGCATATTAAAACCCATCATATCACAAATCTCTATGTGCACATGCATGTTATAGAGTTTGACATGAGAATGTGGATAGGCCCTAGCATGTACATTGTATGCCCACATGGATATATATCTGACTGTACTAATCCCTCTCATCATTTGACTCCTCCACAGAACCTCCAGTCACCAGGGTGCCAACGCCCATGCATCCCCCTCCCACACTGGATCAAAGTATATCTCCACCTCGACCACCGGTCCAGAGAGTCCAGCAGGAGTATGCCAGGCATGACATGGGTTGGACTGCCTCAATTGAGAATCCCAATGTTATGCCGCCTGCATTACAGGAGGATACCTGGCAGGAGCCCTGGCCGGAGGAATATTCCTTTGGCTTGGAGGGGGAGCCACGCCAGCCCCGAAGGCTAGATGTCTTTACCCCCCCACAAGAATAGCATGCTACTGAGGGATTCTACCAGCAGGCTGAGTGGATGCACACCAGCAGCCAATGGGACTATCAGTCCATCCGGACATCTGCACCATCGGCAGCAGTTGGAAGAGCTCCACCAACTGAAATTCCTCGCCCTGCACCCCCAGCTGAGATTCTGGGGCCTGCACCACCAGCTGAAATTCCTCGCCCTGCACCCCCAGATGAGATTCCGGGGCCTGCACCCCCAGCTGAAATTCCTCGCCCTGCACCCCCAGCTGAGATTCCGGGGCCTGCACAAGTAGTAAGAAGTGAATACAGCGCCAACAAGAGGCCAAGGGATAAATATACTCACAGAGAGATAAAAGAAGATTATTTAATGAACCATGTTAAAAAGCATCAGTAATAAAAGACTATATATAAAAAATGTAAAAAGCACATATAAATAAAATTACAAATACAGGAATATCTTACAGAAGCGGCTCAAAGGGCCAAAGCTGATAATTACAATAAAAACAGAGGTAATAACAGGTGATCAGTGTGAGTGGTACACCAGAATAAGAGTGTATACTGATAAAACAGAATTAGCCTAAGTACAACTGTAGCAAGTGCATCAAGCAAAAAACTAATAAACAATAATACAAACAATAGTGTTCAAAATTAGTGTTACAAAAATAGTGTTCCAAAAAATAGAAAAATGCACTGCAGTGCAAAAAAAGGGGGTAGCAAAATAATTGTATAGATACAATCAAATAGTGAGTGAGTGCAAATGGATATAAAAATGCTAGCTACTTAATCCAGTGAGGTTAAGATATAATTGAATAAAATACACAATATGCAATAACATAAAAAATAAAAAATAATAAAATATAAAATATAATCCAAAAAAGTGTTCAAAAAGTTGATCAACAAATGTTAGTGAAGAACAAAAATAAGTCAATCAAAACTAAAAAATGGAAAAAATGGGTGACAGCCGCATATATTAGCATTGTACAGCATGCTAATGTTGCTAGCGGCCTGTCTATGTAATATCGCCGGACCGGAAATGACGTCAACGGTTACGTCACTACCGGGTAGCTCCGATATTGGGCTTGAAACTGGTAAGCCAAAACAAAGATACCGGCAATTGAGAAAGAAACAACTGGATAAATCTAAGGCCATATACATGCCTTTTGAATTACCTATATATTTAGATATGTATAAAATTAATCCGGGAAAATTTATATACTTCCGGTTTGCCATATGGGGGAATCTTTTAGATGTTACACAGGAAGTGATGCTACACTTTATGGGGGAATCTTTTAGATGTTACACAGGAAGTGGAAGGGAATCTATTAGATGTTACACAGGAAGTGATACTACACTTTATGGGGGAATCTTTTAGATGTTACACAGGAAGTGGAGGGGAATCTTTTAGATGTTACACAGGAAGTGATGCTACACTTTATGGGGGAATCTTTTAGATGTTACACAGGAAGTGGAGGGGAATCTTTTAGATGTTACACAGGAAGTGATGCTACACTTTATGGGGGAATCTTTTAGATGTTACACAGGAAGTGGAGGGATTTGGCGCCCAAACAATACAATTAATCAATTAAACTACCATATAGGCTACTTCTAAACTGTATATAAGGCCAGCTGCCATTACCAATATTCTAGTCTTGAGAAAGGCCCTTTTTTGAGGGCAGAAACGCGTTGACATATTGGTAAGCATTACTTTAATCTTTACTTCATTCTCATATTGGATACACTATGTTGTGAATTTCTTTTTTTTACAGGGACACTTTTTAGGATACCATAGGAGCAGCTGACAGGTGCTAGGATCCATTCAGCTACTTCAGCAACCACACTCAGGAATTTGGATCTGTTAAAGTAACTAACATTGGAAGGAATCAATTTCCTCACTTTCACCTTGCTTTTCATCACCCATTTTTTCCATTTTTTAGTTTTGATTGACTTATTTTTGTTCTTCACTAACATTTGTTGATCAACTTTTTGAACACTTTTTTGGATTATATTTTATATTTTATTATTTTTTATTTTTTATGTTATTGCATATTGTGTATTTTATTCAATTATATCTTAACCTCACTGGATTAAGTAGCTAGCATTTTTATATCCATTTGCACTCACTCACTATTTGATTGTATCTATACAATTATTTTGCTACCCCCTTTTTTTGCACTGCAGTGCATTTTTCTATTTTTTGGAACACTATTTTTGTAACACTAATTTTGAACACTATTGTTTGTATTATTGTTTATTAGTTTTTTGCTTGATGCACTTGCTACAGTTGTACTTAGGCTAATTCTGTTTTATCAGTATACACTCTTATTCTGGTGTACCACTCACACTGATCACCTGTTATTACCTCTGTTTTTATTGTAATTATCAGCTTTGGCCCTTTGAGCCGCTTCTGTAAGATATTCCTGTATTTGTAATTTTATTTATATGTGCTTTTTACATTTTTTATATATAGTCTTTTATTACTGATGCTTTTTAACATGGTTCATTAAATAATCTTCTTTTATCTCTCTGTGAGTATATTTATCCCTTGGCCTCTTGTTGGCGCTGTATTCACTTCTTACTACTTGTGCATATTTTTTGGAGGTTGGTTAGGATCTCTGTTTGGATACAGCTTGGGGATTACCTTAGCGCTTGTACACACACCCTTTTTCACTATTCCGGGGCCTGCACCCCCAGCTGAAATTCCTCGCCCTGCACCCCCAGCTGAGATTCCGGGGCCTGCACCCCCAGCTGAGGATCAAGAAATGGAACCAGTGCCTATAGTCCCTGCTGGGGAAGAGCCCATGGATCCACTGACTTCTGCCATGGGTGAAGAATACATTTCCCTACAGAGGAGGCAAACATTGACCTGTGAGAGTCTAACGTCAACCTGCGAGAGAATGCAGAGGGACCAACGCAGGTTCCATAGGACCCAACAGCGATTACAACAGCATTCCATTGAGCTGCAAAGGGACATGGCAGCATCTGTAACTGCTATGGTACAAAACCAATCACAAATGCTGAGAGTCATTTCGGACATGCAAATCCAGAGTGACCACAGATGGAGGGAACAGAACCAACTGTTGGGTGTGTTGGTGGAGCATTTCACCCACCAGCAGGACATCGCATCAAGCATCTCATCTGTGACCAGCACTCCTACTGGATCCACACAACCCAGGAGAGGCAGGAGACCCACTCCAGGCCCCTCAGCCCCCTCATCTAAGAGGCCTAAAAGAAAATAAATCTTGTTCTATTTCATCCTAAATCTTGTCCTCTGTTATTTACCATATAATTGTCATCCACATCCATGTGAGGTGTGTTTTAGTACAGTAATATTGTTAAAACATATAATAATACCTGTGTTGAAATGGGCAAAAAAGGTATTATTATCATGTTTCTGACATATTCCTGTTCGATAAACCACATTACATAGTTTTGTATGAACGGTACATATAGTAATATTCACTTCTAAGATGTAAATCAAGGTTTCTCACATCCAATATAAATTGACACGTTGGTATATATAACTAATAATGTATTTAAAGAAGGTGTGAACATAAGGTATAAATATCCATTATCCTCATTCTTAATGATAGTGAACTAAACATGAATGAAACAAATGAGAAATATACAGTAATTAGGGTTGTTAAAGGGACATGAAAGCAAAATGTTTTCCTTCATGATTTGTAAAGAGCAGACAATTATAAACAACTTAATAATTTGCTTCTATTATTTATGTTGCTTCATTCTATTGATATTCTTTGCTGAAAAGCATATCTAGATATGCTTGGTAGCTGCTGATTAGTAGCTGTATATAGATGCCTCCTGTGATTGTTTCACTGTGTGCATTGCTATGTCTTCATTAAAGTATATCTAAAGAATAACTGAAAATAGGTAATCAAAGTAAATTTTAAGGTTTTTTAATATTATATTCTCTATCCTTAATCATGAAATAATATGTTTGGGTATAGTGTCCCTTTAAGGGAAGGGGGTTGGGATGTAGTAGTTTCACTTACATGCAGTGGAAATCCAAAGTTTGAAATTCTGCAAGACATGATATATACACATGCAATGGTTGGTGAGGTACTGTCAAACATCATAATACATGTGAATGTTACGGTTTACTGTACTTATGAATAAGTAACTTACAGGTGAAGTATTCCATCATTCCCCCTCAGTGTCCCCCTGTCCACATCCTCAGGTACAAGAACCAGCTGCTGCTGCTGCTCTGGGTCAATGTCCCCCAACAAACGTGTGTCCACAGCAATGTTGTGTAGAATATAGCAAGCATTGACAATGGAACACACTTTGTTGGGGTTATACTGTAGTGCTCCGCCTGTAACATCCAGACACCTGAACCTGGTTTTTAATAGGCCAAAGCTCCTTTCAATGACATTCCTTGTTCTTATGTGTGCCTCCTGGTACCTGAGTTGTGGCTCTGTAATGGGGTGCACCAAGGGGGTTAATAGCCATGGTCTGCAGCCGTACCCTGCGTCACCTGTCATGTAACATATGTGTTTGGATTACTACAGGTACATCATGTGCTTTAAAGGGACACAACATGAATTTCATATAAAAGATAGATTTAATAAAAAGATTAAATTTGTGCATTATAAGCAATCTACTTTTATGCCAGTATTAGTCTAGACCAAAAATCTATTTTAAAGGACCAGTCAACACAGTAGATTTTCATTATCAAAAAATGCAAGATAACAAGACAATGCAATAGCACTTAGTCTAATATCAAAGTTATTTTTTATGACAATTTAAAGTGTTATGTATTTTTAAACTCCCCCTGTACCATGTGACATCCATCAGCCATTCACAAATGCATACACACTTATTCTTGCACATGGTCAGTAGGAGCTGGTGACTCAAAAATATAGAAGATACAAATACTGTGCACATTTTGTTAATGGAAGTAATTTGGAGAGTTTATTAAAATTAAAAGTCCTATCTGAATAATGAAAGTGCAATTTATACTAGACTGTCCATTTAATAAGTACCTGCAATTGTTATCAGCTTTATAATTTACTTAGATTAGATCATTTTCTCCATTCTATAGATAACTTTTGATGACAAGCATATTAGATATGCTCAATAGCTGCTGATTGGTGGCTGCACATAGAAGCCTCATATGATTGGCTCATATATGTGAATTGCTATTTTTTTACAAATAAGATATCTAAAGAATAAATACAATGAGATAATAGAAGTGAATTGTAATGCTGTTTAACATTGTATTCTCTATCTGAAACATGAGATTAAAATTTGTGTTTAGTGTCCCTTTAGTAGAAATATACAGACAGAATGAAGGTACTCACCAAGCAGCCATCCTCCTGAGAGTGTTCCATTTTCAAACATATTGAATAAGGAGGTCTGGCGCAGGATGTAGGAATCATGTGCACTCCCCGGGAAGCCTGCATACACATGTAAGAATTTCAGATTGGTATCGCAGACCATCTGGCAATTCAATGAGTGAAACCCTTTCCTGTTAATATAGAGGATTGTCTCCTCATGTGGGGCCACGATGCGCACATGTGTGCAATCAATTGCCCCCATGACATTGGGAATACCCCCCAGTCGATAGAAGCCTTGTTTAAGATGGTTCCATTCCTGGGGGGTACGGGGGAAATGAATGTATCGTTGTGTCTGGTTATCTAGAGCAGAAGGTAGACTGCGCTAGGCCAGACACAAGCCCCTCTGTTGACTGGTATGAGCCGGTTGCCAGGAAGTGTACAACACACAACAGCTTCTGCATACCAGTCAGAGCTCGGTTCCTATACGCTTGAGGGTCAATATCATCCTTCAAGACCTCATATAGGTTAATGAGGCTTGCAGAAGTCAAGCGATATTTTTCCCTGACCTCCACTTCTGTCATCCCAAACAGGGTGACCCTAACCCTGTGTAACCTTGGTGCTCTTCCCCTCTGCTTATGCCTTTGTCTTATAGGCCCTGCTGGCCTATGGGCAGCTGCAGCAACAGCAGCATGGGGAGCACCAGGAACAGGGACAACAGCAGGAGGAGCAGGGAGGGCAGCAGCAGCAGCTGGAGCAGGGACAGCTACGGCACCATGACCAGGGACCTCAGCATCAGGGATACCATCCAAAACAGGGGCTTGTAGGGGTTCCAGCACCCCTTGTGCCCCACGACACTGTCTCACTCTAAATGCAATATACTGCAAGGGAAACATGGTGGCTAATGAGGGTGTGCATTTGCAGGTGTTTTAAGGCTGCAGGTGAGAGGTTGTGCTGTTTGTGATTGGTTTGACACACTTGCAGGGGCAGGAATAATAAATGCTTTTAAGAGGTTAACTATTTTGAACAAGCTGCTGCTATGTATATTGTTGAGCATGCATTTGTTAGGCCTTCAGAGAGTTACGTTGGTTTCTAAGTCAGTGCAAGGGTTTCTGCGCCTTCAATTTGTGGCGAGCTGAGAATGGAGTAGATTTTGTGAAATCTGCGCACGTAAGTCCTTACGCCGTATATTGGATAGCAAATTGCGCATGTTTTGTATGTCAGTCTATGGGCCAAAAAACTACGGGCGACGCAAGAAATCTACGCACGTAACTTCTAGCTTACGCCGTATATAGGATACCAAACCCGCGCAAATATTGGCGTTGCCAACTTTTGCGGGCGACGATTTTTATCGGATCGACCCCTTGATATATTAGCACACATACAAAAACATGTATTGGCGCACATCCAAACACATATTTTTACACATATTTTTAACATATTTTTAAATGCTGCAAAAAATTGCCTGCTTAATATTTTTTACATTTTTAAATAAAGTTGGGATCTTAGTCACACAATATGGCCATATTCTGCTCAGTCAGTCACCACTTACAAGGTGTCCAAAAATAGACTGGCCCTAACACTAAAACCAAAGGGAGACTGACCAAATCCCTTTGGTTAAGCACACCACCCTGCTTAGGTGTGTTCCAGACTATGTAAATGAGTTATATATATAAAGCCATGGAGTCTCATTCTGTGCAGTATTGATTTGAGGCATAATACTGCAGTGTTGTAATTCTATTTTGGTATATTAGAATCAAATGATTCAGCCCACTAAGGCTAAACTTTATAGTATTAGGACCAGTCTATTTTGGGACACCTTGTAAGTGGTGACTGGCTGAGCAGAATATGGCCACATTGTGTGACTAAGATCCCAACTTTATTTAAAAATTTTAAAAATATTAAGCAGGCAATTTTTTGCCGCATTTAAAAATATGTTAAAAATATGTCTAAAAATATGTGGTCTTATGTGTTTGGACGTGAGCCAATACCTGTTTTTGTCCTGGAATATCAACTCTGTTACAAATTTTTGTATCATATACTAGAGATTTGAGAAAAAAAATATTGGCACTGTGAATAATATACTTAGGAAATCTCTGTGCTGCCCTTTAATATAATAGTATTAAACAACTAGGATTGGGGGAAGGGAGGGGACAAGAAAGAGATTAACTAGCACTCTTTGCTACATAGTGACGCTTTTTGATTGGTCCAATTACAGCAGTGAACGACTTAAAAGTCTTGAGTCTTCGGCAATCGGTTTGTCTGTTAATATCATAAGATACACATTGAAAAAGGCCTGTGTTAAAGGCCAAAACGCGTTTGTGATGAGACTTAACTAGACCACTGACTTTACTGTCCCTGGCACCTGAAGCCGACGATTCCAGCTATTGGACAGGAATACAGGGGGATAGTATACAGCGGTTCTAATCTATTATTGTTTTTAGATGTTATGCGTACTGGTGTGCGTGGTATATAAGGGTAGTTTATTCGCCCCTTTTGTATTTTAACAAGTTTAAAGTTTGATTTTTTTTTAAAACTTAATTTACAATTGTTGTTAGCTTATATATTCAGCCTAGTCATACTAGTAATTAGGAAAGAGTGCTAGTTAATCCCTTTCTTGTCCCCTCTCTTCCCCCAATCCTAGTTGTTTAATACTATTATATTAAAGGGCAGCACCGAGATCATCAATCCTTATTTCCGAAGTATATTATACACAGTGCCAATATTTTTTTTCTCAAATCTCTAGTATTTACTGGTGGGCAAACCACCATTCTTCTTATATTTGAATAAGTGGCTATTTAAGAAAAAAATGACAACCTTTGATTTGGGAGCAGAAATGTTGAAGTGGTCTGAGGATATTAAATATATTACTGTTGATTTGAAACACAAAAAATACTAAAGATAATGAGTTAGTTGGGGAATGGATGAATCTGAAAAAGATTAGAAAAAAAAACAAATTAAAAGACAATGGAATATAGGCATGTACAATTTCTATACCGATACTAATGTAATACCTAGGGGATTACACCTTAAATTATTTCCATCGTTCCAGGACCTTAAACCTGAAATTAAATTAAAATGGAAATGCGCTTTAACGGAATGCTCCTTTAAACTCATAGGGAACCTTGTTGAACATGAATTAGAAAAATTATCAGAAATAACGGAGGAACTCTTCAAAATCAGCAAGGAACTAAAACAATATGAGTTAAAAGAGGATTTTCAGAAATCTTATACCAAAATTAAAGGAGATGTAGAGAGATTTGCAAAATGTATTTCAGACAAGAAAGAACACAAAATAGACAGATACATAGTAGACTATGCTAATGGAGCAGTATATATGTGGGGCTTCAATAGGACAGCAAGCATAGACTTTGATGTCTCAGATAGAGATTATGATACTGCTGATGTAGAGAATTCTGATGGGGAGATAAGGCCGAAACCCATTTTAAAAAATAGGATTAAACCTCATTTGAATGGGAATGTCCCTTTAGACTGAGAACCGGTAGGGTAAGGGGCAAACAAACACAGAACAAGGAGGCAAGTCCGATTTTACCAGAAAACCCAGCACAAAAAGAAATAGTCTGTTTAGACACTTCTGAACTCAAAATAATGAACCTCTCAGACAAGACTCTTACTAACACACAAATTTCTAGTGGGGATAATCTAGAGACTCAAGTTAATAATTGTCACATTTTGTACCCCCTAACAGTACATCACACAATGCTTGAACCTTTTTAGACTTAGTGTGTAAAGATATTCTCACTCAAAGTGAAGGCAGAAATACAATTAGTGATAATTTAACTAATGAAGTAAAACAAGCACTAAAGGTTTTAACACAATGGAATGACATCCAAATAAAATCAAGTGATAAGGGTGGTAACATTGTTATCTGGCATAACCACATGTATATAGATGAAGCCAAAAAACTATTGAGTAATAAGAAAAACTACAAAAGTCTCTTCAACAACTCCACTGAAGTATTTCATAAACAATATAAGTTGATACGCTCAGCTCCTGTAGAGGGTCTAATTTACCAGAAAGAATATATATTTCTAGAAGTGAAACAACCTAAAACAGCTACGCTTTATCTGTTGCCCAAAATACACAAAAATCAGATATGCCCGCCAGGACGACCCCTCGTCTCTGGCATTGGGTCTTTGACAGAGAAAGCAAGTAAATACATAGATGCCAGACTTCGATATATATATAGCTGACTCACTTCCATCCCACATGAGAGATACTATGTCGTCTTAAACAAATTAGACAAAATAACCACAACTACTGAATCCATACTGGTGACATGTGACGTAGAATCTCTCTACACCAGTATTGACAAACAGAGGGGTTGTAAAGCAGTATCATATTTTTTAGCTAAGAATGACAACCTATCAAATGATACTAAAGAATTCCTCATTGAATTACTGGAATTTGTTTTGTGTCATAATTATTTTGTTTTTGATGGCAGGTTTTATCTTCAAATGTGTGGCATGGCCATGGGGACTTCTTGTGTCCCAATTTATGCAAATATATATCTGGGCTGGTGGGAGGAAACAATTGTGTTTCATGAGTCCCTTAAACACTACACTCAATATGTCTCCCACTGGTCCAGATATATACAGTAGATGATATCTTTTTTGTCTGGGATGGCCCCATTGACCTTCTGCAAGAATTTATTAAATTGCTCAATGTGAACCCATTTGGTCTATTTCTTATGATGGGACTAATGAATATAAAATAGAATTTCTGGATTTAGTATTTCAGAAAAAAGATAATCACCTAGTAACTGAAACATATAGAAAGCCTACGGCCACGAACAACATTTTATGTGCCAGTAGCTTCATCATCCCAATACTGTCAAGGGTTTACCAGTAGGTGAATATCTCAGATTACGCAGAAATTGTACCACTTTGGAGTCATTTAACGTAGCAGCACTTGAACTTAGAAATAGGCTTCTTCAAAGAGGATATTCTAAGAAATCACTTGCTAGAGCATATCACAAGGATTTAAACAAAAACAGAGCTGAGCTTTTAACACCCAAACAAGTAAAGAACACCAATCCCCTCAGGTTTATTTCTACATTCTTAAGTCAAAGTCAACAAATCAGTTACATATTACGCGCGCGTTGGCATGTTTTGCAAGCAGATGAACAATTGCAGTCGGTAATATACTGTTTATCATGCAGTTATAATTTGTTCTATGTGGGCATGACCACTAGATGTATGGGCACCAGAATGACAGAACATCTAAGCAATATCAGGACTGCATGAAAAGATGTGGTAAATAAGAAAAAGATTACTAGTGTAGCTAGACATTTTTTACAGAACCATAATGGCAACACCATTTCATTCAAATATTGGGGTCTAGAATCATATAAACCAGGTATCAGAGGGGGTGACACTGAGCAAGTACTTCTAAAGAAAGAAGCAAGATGGATTTTTAAACTACAATTGGTCATGCACTACGTCATGAATGAAAATAATAACTTTTGGGTCTTTCTGTAGAATAATATATGAAATAGGAGCTTTCTCTATATTGATTTCAGTGTCCAGCTGTGGAAATTTTAGTATCCACAGACGGACATGTGGCATGGTTATTTTTTTCACCCAAAGTTTATCACACTGATATTAAACTATGTTGTTATGCAAAGAGAGTAACTCAGAATATGTTGATATGAGTATATTGTCAATTTCAGGGTTCATGAAAGTACTAATATATATGACAGTTAAGATGCGCTTACTCTACGAACATAGCGAGCATCTGTTAACACGTTCTTATTTTCTGATTTGACTATCTATTTTTATCTTCTCTTCGACATATGTATTCAGTGTTGGCTCTATGGAAGGGAATGTGTATTAACAACGGTTTGCCATTATTAAGAATCAATATAATGAGTTTGACTAATTACTCAATCTAATATTATAATACAGTGGAAAGTTTAAAACTATGACATGCACCCCGAATATAATGTAATAATCCAGTTGAATAATATATATGCACTAATATTAACTATATAACCAGGTTTTGGTTTAACAAGTTATAATTGTAAGTGGATGGAATTTGATGTATAACGAGGAGTTTATAATACACTACAGTAATGATTCGAAACAATATGAATCAGCTACTCCATTATGCAACTTGCTTAGGTGAAGGCTTCTTTCCGGATCAGATTGGCACGCGGTCTATGGGAATGCTGATTTAACACATTTTAAGTTGCATATGATATAGGGTGCATGTCATGGTTTTCCATATGCATGAAGTGCCTTTTGTGAGTGCTGTATATTGTACCAAGCAATATCGCCAGTAGACAACATATTTTCTAGTATAAGTAAATACCTACAAATCCCGCTACCAATGAATGATAATAAGCGTAAGGGCTTGTTTCCCAAACAAGTATTCACTGGCTAAATAGTACAGCATGTTGAATTGGATACAATCAACCCAAAACCCAGCACACCTCTAATGCATTGAAGCTGAACTACTTTGATAGACTAGTTTGGATCCCGCTTTTTGATTGGTCCAATTATGGCAGTAAACGACTTAAAAGTCCTGAGGCTTCGGCAATCGGTTTGTCTGTTAATATCATAAGATACACAATGAAAAAGGCCTGTGTTAAAGGTCGAAATGCGTTTGTGACGAGACTTAGCTAGACCACTGACTTTACTATCCCTGGCACCTGAAGCCGACGATTCCAGCTATCGGACAGGAATATAGGGGGATAGTATACAGCGGTTCTAGTCTATTATTGTTTTTAGAGGTTATGGGTAGTGGTGTGCGTGCTATATAAGGGTAGTTTATTCGCCCCTTATGTATTTTAACATTAAAGTTTAAAGTTTGATTTTTTAAGAACTTAATTTACAATTGTTGTGAGCTGATGTATTCAGCCTAGTTATACTAGTAATTAGGAAAGAGTGATAGTTAATCCCTTTCTTGTCCCCTCTCTTCCCCCAATCCTAGTTGTTTAATACAAGTGAAAGGAACAGCGATAGGTACCAACTTCGCACCACATTATGCAAACCTATATATGGGGAGTTTTTAAGAAAAATTCATTAATGGATCAGCTTGGGGTGCGAACTTGGTATTCTACCAGAGTTTCATAGCTGATATTTGTATTATTTGGGAAGGCAACATAGAATTATTGCTTCTATTCATGGAAGATATCAGTAATAACGATAGAGGCCTAACTTTTACGCATGAAATTAGTAAAGACAAAATGTGTTTCCTAGATATAGAAATTGATATTGTAGATCTTAATATTAAAACCAAACCTTCTTAAAAAAAAGTGGACGCTAATTTCATTCATTTGAAAGTTGCCATCTGGATAAATGGATCAACAATATTCCGAAAAGTCAATTCTTAAGATTACGAAAAAATTTGTTCAGTACTTAGAGACTTTGAAATACAAGCAGAAAATCTTGAAAAGAGATTTAAAGAGAAAGTATATAGTAGTGAGAATATTAAAAAAGCAATAGATCACGTTAGAGAGATTGATAGAGAAAGTCTTTTAATAACAAAAGAAACGTAAGGATGATTCAGAAGAAAAATTGTTTATTTCATTTATCACAAAATATTATTCTCAAAATAAATTCATTAAATCTCTTCTTAATAGACATTGGAGCCTCATAAAAAGAACATATCCTTGGGGACAGGATAAAAAAGTATTCAGATATTATTTTAAAAAAAGCAAGAAACATGAAAAGCATCTTAGTTCCTAGTGAAATTAGAAAAAACGAATTGATGAAAGAACTAGATTTACATGGAAGTAAACTAAATGGTTTATTTCCCTGTTAAAGATGCACTGCCTGCAAATTTAGTTAAAACAAAGAAAATAAATTCCACAGTAAATGACAGTGAATTGATAATTAAGGAAACTATAAGATGTAAGGATAAAGGAGTTATATATATGAAACAGTGTCTGTGCCAAAAGCAGTCTTTCGGACAAACACTAGCGCCTAGATTACGAGTCTTGCATTAGCCTTAAAAATCAGCGTTGAGAGGTCCCAACGCTGCTTTTTAACGCCCGCTGGTATTACGAGTCTGGCAGGTACAGGTGTACTGCTCCCTTTTTTTCCGCGACTCGAGCATACCGCAAATCCACTTATGTCAATTGCGTATCCTATCTTTTTAATGGGATTTGCCTAACGCCGGTATTACGAGTCTTGAAAAAAGTGAGCGGTAGACCCTCTCCTGTCAAGACTTCTACCGCATTTAAAAGTCAGTAGTTAAAGGGACACTGAACCCAAATTTTTTCTTTTGTAATTCTGAAAGAGCATGCAATTTTAAGCAACTTTCTAATTTACTCCTATTATCAATTTTTCTTCGTTCTCTTGCTATCATTATTCGAAAAAGAAGGCATCTAAGGTTTTTTTGGTTTTAGTACTCTGGACAGCACTTTTTTATTGGTGGATGAATTTATCCACCAATCAGCAAGGACAACCCAGGTTGTTCACTAAAAATGGGCCGGCATCTAAACTTACACTCTTGCTTTTCAAATAAAGATACCAAGAGAATGAAGAAAATTTGATAATAGGAGCAAATTTCAAAGTTGCTTAAAATTTCATGCTCAATCTGAATCACAAAATAAAATTTTTGGGTACAGTGTTCCTTTAAGAGTTTTATGGGCTAACGCCATAACATAAAACTCTTAACTAAAGTGCTAAAAAGTACACTAACACCCATGAACTACCTATTAACCCCTGAACCGAGGCCCCCCACATCGCAAACACTTAAATAAATGTTTTAACCCCTAATCTGCCGACCGGACATCGCCGCCACTTCAATAAATATATTAACCCCTAAACTGCCGCACTCCCACCTCGCAAACATTAGTTAAATTGTACTAACCCCTAATCTGCTGTCCCTAACATCGCCGACATCTACCTACATTTATTAACCCCTGATCTGCCACCCCCAACGTCGTCGCAACTATATTAAATGTATTAACCCCTAAATCTAACTCTAACCCTAACACCCCCCTAACTTAAATATAATTATAAATTATCTAAATAAATATTACTATCATTACCTAAATTATTCCTATTTAAAACTAAATGCTTACCTATAAAATAAACCCTAAGGCCTACATTTAGAGTTGGGCGGTAGCCGTCAAAACCAGCGTTAGAGGCTCCTAACGCTGGTTTTTACCGCCCTCTGGTATTTGGAGTCAGTCATTAAAGGGTCTAACGCTCACTTTTCAGCCGCGACTTTTCCATACCGCAGATCCCCTTACGTCAATTGCGTATCCTATCTTTTCAATGGGATCTTTCTAACGCCGGTATTTAGAGTCTTGGCTGAAGTGAGCGTTAGAAATCTAACAACAAAACTCCAGCCGCAGAAAAAAGTCAGTAGTTAAGAGCTTTCTGGGCTAACGCCAGTTTATAAAGCTCTTAACTACTGTGCTCTAAAGTACACTAACACCCATAAACTACCTATGTACCCCTAAACCGAGGTCCCCCCACATCGCCGCCACTCTATTAAATTTTTTTAACCTCTAATCTGCCGACCGCCACCTACGTTATACTTATGTACCCCTAATCTGCTGCCCCTAACACCGCCGACCCCTATATTATATTTATTAACCCCTAACCTGCCCCCCACAACGTCGCCGCCAGCTACCTACAATAATTAACCCCTAATCTGCCGACCGCAAAGCGCCGCTACCTACGTTATCCTTATGTACCCCTAATCTGCTGCCCCTAACACCGCCAACCCCTATATTATATTTATTAACCCCTAATCTGCCCCCCTCAACGTCGCCTCCACCTGCCTACACTTATTAACCCCTAATCTGCCGAGCGGACCGCACCGCTTCTATAATAAAGTTATTAACCCCTAATCCGCCTCACTCCCGCCTCAATAACCCTATAATAAATAGTATTAACCCCTAATCTGCCCTCCCTAACATCACCGACACCTAACTTCAATTATTAACCCCTAATCTGCCAACCGAATCTCGCCGCTACTGTAATAAATGGATTAACCCCTAAAGCTAACCCTAACCCTAACACCCCCCTAAGTTAAATATAATTTAAATCTAACGAAATAAATTAACTCTTATTAAATAAATTACAATACCTACAAATAACTACAATTAAATAAACTAACTAAAGTACAAAAAATAAAAAAGAACTAAGTTACAAAAAATAAAAAAATATTTACAAACATTAGAAAAATATTACAACAATTTTAAACTAATTACACCTACTCTAAGCCCCCTAATGATATTACAAAGCCCCCCAAAATAAAAAAATGCCCTACCCTATTCTAAATTAAAAAAGTTCAAAGCTCTTTTACCTTACCAGCCCTGAGCAGGGCCCTTTGCGGGGCATGCCCCAAGAAATTCAGCTCTTTTGCCTGTAAAAAACACATACAATACCCCCCCAACATTACAACCCACCACCCACATACCCCTAATCTAACCCAAACCCCCCTTAAATAAACCTAACACTAAGCCCCTGAAGATCTTCCTACCTTATCTTCACCTCACCGGGTATCACCGATCGGTCCTGGCTCCAAAATCTTCATCCAACCCAAGCGAGGGCTGGCGATCCATAATCCTGCGGCTGAAGAGGTCCAGAAGAGGCTTCAAAGTCTTCATCCTATCCGGGAAGAAGAGGCGATCCAGACCGGCAACCATCTTGATCCAAGCGGCATCTTCTATATTCATCCGATGAGGAATGGCTCCATCGTGAAGACCTCCAGCGCGGATCAATCTTCTTCCGACGACGTCCAACTGAAGAATGACGGTTCCTTTAAGGGACGTCATCCAAGATGGCGTCCCTCGAATTCCGATCAGCCAATAGAATGCGAGCTCAATCTGATTGGCTGATCAGATCAGCCAATCGGATTGAACTTGATTCTGATTGGCTGATTCCATCAGCCAATCAGAATTTTCCTACCTTAATTCCGATTGGCTGATAGAATCCTATCAGCCAATCGGAATTCGAGGGACGCCATCTTGGATGACATCCCTTAAAGGAACCGTCATTCTTCAGTTGGACGTCGTCGGAAGAAGATTGATCCGCGCTGGAGGTCTTGACGATGGAGCCGTTCCTCATCGGATGAAGATAGAAGATGCCGCTTGGATCAAGATGGTTGCCGGTCTGGATCGCCTCTTCTTCCCGGATAGGATGAAGACTTTGGAGCCTCTTCTGGACCTCTTCAGCCGCAGGATTATGGATCGCCAGCCCCCGCTTGGGTTGGATGTTTTTTGGAGCCAGGACCGATCGGTGATACCCGGTGAGGTGAAGATAAGGTAGGAAGATCTGCAGGGGCTTAGTGTTAGGTTTATTTAAGGGGGTTTGGGTTAGATTAGGGGTATATGGGTGGTGGGTTGTAATGTTGGGGGGGTGTATTGTATGTGTTTTTTTACAGGCAAAAGAGCTGAATTTCTTGGGGCATGCCCCGCAAAGGGCCCTGTTCAGGGCTGGTAAGGTAAAAGAGCTTTGAACTTTTTTAATTTAGAATAGGGTAGGGCATTTTTTTATTTTGGGGGGTTTTGTAATTTCATTAGGGGGCTTAGAGTAGGTGTAATTAGTTTAAAATTGTTGTAATATTTTTCTAATGTTTGTAAATATTATTTTATTTTTTGTAACTTAGTTCTTTTTTATTTTTTGTACTTTAGTTAGTTTATTTAATTGTAGTTAATTGTAGTTATTTGTAGGTATTGTATTTAATTAATGTATTGATAGTGTAGTGTTAGGTTTAATTGTAGATAATTGTAGGTAGTTTATTTAATTTATTTATTGATAGTGTAGTGTTAGGTTTAATTGTAACTTAGGTTAGGATTTATTTTACAGGTAATTTTGTAATTATTTTAACTATTTTAGCTATTAAATAGTTCTTAACTATTTAATAGCTATTGTACCTGGTTAAAATAAATACAAAGTTACCTGTAAAATAAATATTAATCCTAAAATAGCTAGAATATAATTATAATTTATATTGTAGCTATATTAGGGTTTATTTTACAGGTAAGTATTTAGCTTTAAAAAGGAATAATTTATTTAATAAGAGTTAATTTATTTAGTTAGATTTAAATTATATTTAATTTAGGGGGGTGTTAGGGTTAAAGTTAGACTTAGCTTTAGGGGTTAATACATTTATTAGAGTAACGGTGAGCTCCTGTCGGCAGATTAGGGGTTAATACTTGAAGTTAGGTGTCGGCAATGTTAGGGAGGGCAGATTAGGGGTTAATACTATTTATTATAGGGTTATTGAGGCGGGAGTGAGGCGGATTAGGGGTTAATACATTTATTATAGTAGCGCTCAGGTCCGGTCGGCAGATTAGGGGTTAATAAGTGTAGTTAGGTGGAGGCGACGTTGGGGGCGGCAGATTAGGGGTTAATAAATATAATATAGGGGTCGGCGATGTTAGGGCAGCAGATTAGGGGTACATAGGGATAATGTAGGTGGCGGGGGTGTACGGAGCGGCAGATTAGGGGTTAAAAATAATATGCAGGGGTCAGCGATAGCGGGGGCGCAGATTAGGGGTTAATAAGTGTAAGGTTAGGGGTGTTTAGACTCGGGGTACATGTTAGAGTGTTAGGTGCAGACGTAGGAAGTGATTCCCCCATAGAAAACAATGGGGCTGCATTAGGAGCTGAACGCTGCTTTTTTGCAGGTGCTAGGTTTTTTTTTCAGCTCAAACAGCCCCATTGTTTTCTATGGGGGAATCGTGCACGAGCACGTTTTTGAAGCTGGCCGCGTCCGTAAGCACTGCTGGTATCGAGAGTTGAAGTTGCGGTAAATATGCTATACGCTCCTTTTTTGGAGCCTAAAGCAGCCATTCTGTGAACTCTAAATACCAGCGGTATTTAAAAGGTGCAGCCAGAAAAAAGCAAGCGTAGCTAACGCACCCCTTTGGCCGCAGAACTCTAAATCTAGGTGTAAGTTAGCTACAATATAACTAATAGTTACATTGTAGCTAGCTTAGGGTTTATTTTTATTTCACAGGCAACTTTGTATTTATTTTAACTAGGTACAATAGTTATTTAATAGTTATTAACTATTTAATAACTTCCTAGTTAAAATAAGTGCAAATTTACCTGTAAAATAAATCCTAACCTAAGTTACAATTACACCTAACACTACACTATAATTAAATAAATTACCTAAATTAACTACAATTAATTACAATTAAATTAAATAAACTAAAGTACGAAAAAAACAAAACACTAAATTACAGAAAATAATAAAATAATTACAAGAATTTTAAACTAATTACACTTAATCTAATCCCCCTAATAAAATAAAAAAGCCCCCCAAAATAATAAAAATCCCTACCCTATAATAAATTACAAATAGCCCTTAAAAGGGCCTTTTGCGGGGCATTGCCCCAAAGTAATCAGCTCTTTTACCTGTAAAAAAAAGACAATACCACCCCCCCAACATTAAAACCCACCACCCACACACCCAACCCTACTCTAAAACCCACCCAATCCCCCCTTAATAAAACCTAACACTACCCCCTTGAAGATCACCCTACCTTGAGATGACTTCACCCAATCGGGTAGAAGTTGTCCTCCAGACAGACAGAAGTCTTCACCCGATCCGGGCAGAAGAGGACCACCAGATGGGCAGAAGTCTTCATCCAGGGGGCATCTTCTATCGTCATCCATCTGATCCAATCAGCCAATAGGATTGAGCTCGCATTCTATTGGTTGATTGGAACAGCCAATAGAATGCGAGCTCAATCCTAATGGCTGATTGGATCGGCCAATAGGATTTTTTCTACCTTAATTCCGATTGGCTGATAGAATTCTATCAGCCATTCGGAATTGAAGGGACGCCATCTTGGATGACGTCACTTAAAGGTACCGTCATTTAGTGTTAGTCGTCGGATGGAAGAGGATGCTCCGCGTCGGATGTCCTGAAGATGGACCCGCTCCGCTCCGGATGGATGAAGATAGAAGATGCCATCTGGATGAAGACTTCTGCCCATCTGGAGGTACTCTTCTGCCCGGATCGGATGAAGACTTCTGGCCGTCTGGCGGACCACTTCTGACCGGTTGGGTTAAGACGTCTCAAGGTAGGGTGATCTTCAAGGGGGTAGTGTTAGGTTTTATTAAGAGGGGATTGGGTGGGTTTTAGAGTAGGGTTGGGTGTGTGGGTGGTGGGTTTTAATGTTGGGGGGTGATATTGTCTTTTTTTTTACAGGTAAAAGAGCTGATTACTTTGGGACAATGCCCCACAAAGGCTCTTTTAAGGGCTATTTGTAATTTAGTATAGGGTAGGGATTTTTATTATTTTGGGGGGCTTTTTTATTTTATTAGGGGGATTAGGTTAGGTGTAATTAGTTTAAAATTCTTGTAATTATTTTATTATTTTCTTTAATTTAGTTTTTTTTTCGTACTTTAGTTTATTTAATTTAATTGTAATTCATTGTAGTTAATTTAGGTAATTTATTTCATAATAGTGTAGTGTTAGGTGTAATTGTAACTTAGGTTAGGATTTATTTTGCAGGTAAATTTTTACTTATTTTAACTAGGAAGTTATTAAATAGTTAATAACTATTTAATAACTATTTTACCTAGTTAAAATAAATACAAAGTTGCCTGTAAAATAAAAATAAACCATGAGATAGCTACAATGTAATTATTAGTTATATTGTAGCTAGGTTAGGGTTTATTTTATAGGTATTTAGTTTTAAATAGGAATTATTTAGTTAATAATAGTAATTTTATTTAGATGTATTTAAATTATATTTAAGTTAGGGGGGTGTTTGGGTTAGACTTAGATTTAGGGGTTAATAACTTTATTATAGTGGCGGTGGCGGAGACATTGGGGGTGGCAGAGTAGGGGTTAATAAATAAAAAGTAGGTGTCGGCGATGTTGGGAGCAGAGGATTAGGGGTTCATAGGGATAATGTAGGTGGCGGCGGTGTCCGGAGCAGCAGATTAGGGGTTAATAATAAAATGCAGGTGTCAGCTATGTCGGGGGTGGCAGATTAGGGGTTAATAAGTGTAAGATTAGGGGTGTTTAGACTCGGGGTTCATGTTAGGGTGTTAGGTGTAGACATGAAAAGTATTTCCCCATAGGAATCAATGGGGCTGCATTAGAAGCTGAACGCTGCTTTTTGCAGGTGTTAGTTTTTTTTCAGCCAGCTCTTCCCATTGATTCCTACGGGGAAATCATGCACGAGCACGTTTAGCCAGCTCACCGCTACCGTAAGCAGTGCTGGTATTGAGGTGACTTTTTTGCGGGTAACGTCGGGTTTAAAAAAACCTGTAATACCAGCGTTGTCTTAAAGGGACACTGAACTCAAATTTTTTCTTTTGTAATTCAGAAAGAGCATGCAATTTTAAGCAATTTTCTAATTTGCTCCTATTATCAATTTTTCTTCATTCTCTTGCTATTTTTATTTGAAAAAAAAGGCATCTAAGATTTTTTTGGTTTCAGTACTCTGGACAGCACTTTTTTATTGGTGGATGAATTTATCCACCATTCAGCAATGACAACCCAGGTTGTTCACCAAAAATGGTCCGGCATCTAAACTTACATTTGTGCATTTCAAATAAAGATACCAAGAGAATGAAAAAAATTTGATAATAGGAGTAAATTAGAAAGTTGCTTAAAATTTCATGCTCAATCTGAATCAGGAAAGAAAAAATTTGGGTACAGTGTCCCTTTAAGTGAGCGGTGAGAAAAAAAGGCTTGTTAGCACCGCAAGCCTTACCGACAAAAACTCGTAATCTAGCCGAAAGACTATTAAGAGATTGTATTAGAGAGCACATATGTAATATTAAGAACGGATTTTAGGGACATCTATTATCAAAACATCTTAAAGGCATGAGATTTTGGGGGGTTTAAAAAAGTGACAAAAGGACTTTATGGGTGGAAATATGGAGAGACAACTTCTTTATAAAGAAGGAGTATTAATATTCATGTTTGATAGCCTACATCCAAATGGTTTCAATGCCGAACTAGATCTGAACTCCCTTTCTAGATTAATTGAATTATAGTATCCTTTATATGAAATTATTTTCTATTACATATATTCTCATATCCATCTATGCCCATTATTATTTATAATTTTTTATTTTACAAATATTTTATATTTTTTGTTCACACATTTTGAATTTTAAAAAAACCTTTAAAAAATATAATTTTTTTGGGGGGCGGAGCCTGAGGGAGCGCCATGTAGGACGCATAGGCAAACAGCTCTGTGCATAGAGTGTGTTTAAATGACCTAAATAGATCACCATTAACCACCAGAGAGGCAGATGAGTGAGGGGAGTGAACGCTGGGTTCCCCACACTGGATCCGGCTGCGGATTACAAACTCAAGCGGCAGCTTTAGCTGTTATACGCTCCCGGAGCTGAGCCGGGTAGGAGACCAGCCGCCATCTTTAACAACCACGAGGAAGGCCTGATTGCTAGAATGGCACACCGGACCTCTGCTGCAGCCTACCATGACAGCCACTTACACTGTGGACTGTATTCCGGACCGGGTGAGTTCACACTGAAAGGCGGGGTACAGGGGAGAGGACAACGGGAGCCATAATAAGTGAGAGATCACAGTAGAGAAGAGGCCCCGAACTCCCGGTTACCACAAGTAGCCCTGAGGGTTAAAGGACATGCACAGTCTGGTAGTTCCGGCTAAAAATACGGCTCCATATACGGAGAGGAAGGAGACCAAGGCTGGGGCCCAGGGGGACATGTAGCAACCATTTACTGTATAAGACCCACAGCAGAGGCCCAAAGCATACTGCACTGATAACATACACCTGGCCGGGGCAGGACTGTCCCTCATATTGGGAAGTAGAACAGTGAGTTCATGAACTACAGTCCCTGCAGGGATGCATAAGCCTAGGGCTGCGGGCCAAATGGAAGCTAGCAATTAAATGTTACAACATAGAGGAGCACAGACATTTTTATTCCCTTAGACACACTACCAATCACCCCTCAGATGCCATTACAAACAGGGCTGGAAGTCAGAAAATAAATTGAGACTTTAATCCTTTCTGGGAAAGAGATAGGCTCTCTCCGAGCTTGCCCTAGATTACCGCCAATACTGATTGTGGACCTATCCTGCTATTACCTAGGGAATAACCCCATCTTAGCTGAGACAACATCTCTATCTACATCTAACATGTCTCAAATAAAACCACCCAAGTCTGCTGCAGGAAGTAAAATGACTTCTGCAAATCTTTTCTTTAAACCAGCTAAAGGTGACAAGCAAATAGAGACTTCAATTAAAGACCCGGAGGAGGAAGCAGATTCGGACTCCAATAGTACCTCCAATATGGATGATCTGACACCTGTCACTAAAGCAGACATCAAACACTTGGTATCCAAGCAATACATATCGTCCAACTTTGAGAAGCTCTTGGAAAAGATGGACACTATGCAACAGTCAGTCACCAGCAGTCTAGCTGACATCAAACAAGAGGTCCAAGACTTAGGCAACAGGGTAGCAACATTAGAAGACAATGAAACCTCTACACTCGACGAGGTCTCTACACTATCTCAACAGGTAGCCTCACAACAATTAGAGCTAGATACAATCCAAGAGTGGATGGAGGATCTGGAAAACCGGAGTCGCAGATGCAACATCCGACTGAAAGGGATCCCCGAATCTGTGTCTCCTGGTGATTTGGAAAGATATCTGACTCAGCTCTTCCAGGCCATAACAGGGCAATCTGAAGATCATTTATTCCAGATGGAAAGGGCCCATAGGGCTCTGAGAGCAAAGCCCAAGGGGGGTGCCCCTCCAAGGGATGTGATTGTCTGAATGTTTCGCTTCAGAGAAAAAGAGGCAATATTGGCCGCCTCAAGAAAGAACCCGACCTTCAAGTTCCAGGGCTCGGTGGTCCAGTTTTTCCAGGACTTATGTCTGAAGACACTTCAGAAGAGGGGTGCTTTGCGACCACTTACACAGCTATTAAGGAAAAACCAGATCCCCTACCGATGGGGATTCCCTTTCGCCCTTAACATCATTCAGAATGGGGTGACCTTTACAATCAGGGACCCAAAGGATATCCCTGAAATATGCCAACATCTTGGCCTTGATCCCCCCCCGACTATCCCCAGAATCACATCGAGGGGAGGAAGGGAAACCGAATACATCAAACGCCCACTCCAGAACTCGAAATTGGACACAGGTCACTAAGAAGAAGCAAAAAACTTGAAGAAGGACAGAAACTCTTCAGATACCAGGACGTGATCCTACACAGATAAGTACTGTATTGACCCTTCTTTCCACAGGTGGGACTCTTGTTGAGCTGTGGGCCTTAGGCCGGACCCAGCTGTTTTCCCCCCTCTGTATAGTGAGAGACTTGGGATTAGACACATAGGCAGCAGAGGCCGATTGCAGTGGCCAAGGGGCCAGAGAAAGCCCTAAATCATGAACCCTAGACCCCAAAGACATTATGGACATACGGGTTTAGAGGGAGGGGGAGAAAGCATGATCTGGACTTTTGTTATGGAAGACAAAAAAGGTTGCCCAAGTTAGAAGGCCAGCTATGCAAAAGTAGATGGTACCTTAAATATTTCAGGCTGCCTATCTATTATTTACACACAAAGAATTATAGGTTATTTGTTTGATATCTATTGCACGTTTGTTATGCCTGTTTGGTAAGTTATTATTGCACTATGTTTGAATGGGGTGCATGGGCGCCAGGCCCAGACACTCAATACTTTCGCATTACAGCAGTTAAAATGTTACTCTATCATGCTAAGTATGGTTTTAAAATGTTTCTGTTTTTTTTTTTTTTATGTGGTACAAGATATTTTGATAGGAAGGAAGGTGGTCCCGCTATAGACACAGGGAGGGTAAGTTTCACGTAATGACCCAAAAAATTAGAATAATCTCACATAATGTGAGAGGTCTGAACTCGGAAGTTAAACGTAGAACTGCCCTTACCCAATATACTAGAATGAAAGCCGAGGTCATAATGCTACAAGAAACCCATTTTACCGAAAAGGTGATTCCTAAGTACTGGTCCAAACAATTTCCCATACACTATCATTCGACTACTGACACAAAAAAGAGGGGGGTATCTATTTTAATTCATCATTCACTTCAATTCCTCACTGAGGAAACTATAATGGACCCGGAAGGCAGGTATCTTATTGTCAGAGGGACTATACAGAATACTCCGGTTACTATCTGTAATGTCTATGCCCCTAATGAGAAGCAAGACTCTTTTTTCAGACACATATCGCACCTACTAACACAATGGTCACAGTCCAGGATTATCCTAGCCGGAGACTTTAATATATCTCTGACCCCACACAAAACAGGACCAGGACTCAAAGTGACTAATAAACAACAGAGGCACAATAATATAGCGAAATCCATTAGGGACTCCCTAGCCACACATAATATCCTAGACTCATGGGAAGCTAAATACGGTAGGACGACGGACTATACATTCTACTCCCACGCCCACAAAACATACTCGAGATTAGACTACATCTTTCTTAGCCAGACCTTATTGCCAAATATAGTCACATCATCCATACATTCCTGTGTGTGGTCTGACCACTCACTGGTACAGATTGAACTGACGGGTATCTTAAACTTAAGCAGACAGAGGTCGTGGACCTTTGACCCGATAACAGTTAAACACCAACATACTCACACGGCTATGTCTAAGGCAATAGGTGAATATTGGTCGGTGAATGAGGGCTCTACGTCTAACCCTATTAATACCTGGGCAGCCCACAAACCATTCATTAGGGGACTACTTATCAAAGCAAAGACAAGAGCCATTAAGAAAACACTAGAGATTAAACAGAAACTCCAGACAGAGATTGAGGGACTGGAGAAAAGACACCAGCAAACACTCTCCCCTACTGTATTTAAGAACCTTCAAGCTAAGAGAAAGGACTTGACCAAAATACTAGACTCCCACTCAGTCAGGGCAATACAGACATTAAAAGCCCACTACTACCTCTACTCTAACAAACCGGATAGTTACTTGGCCCACAAATTGAGAGAGAGGGTTAGAAACTTCGCAATTCCAGGACTGCAAAAACCTGATGGGGATCGCACATCCCATCCACAGGAGATAGCCGACACTTTTGCTGACTATTATTCCTCCCTCTATGATGGGAAAAAGGTGAAACACACGCCACAGACTAGAGAGACTCTAAGACGACTACTGGACAGGGCCAAACTTCCTAGACTCTCCACACAAGATAATGATGACCTGAACGCTGACATCTCGATAGGGGAAATCCTCCTGGCAATTAAGGACCTGAAATTAGGCAAGGCGCCGGGGCCTGACGGCTACCCGGCAGAATATTACAAAATTTTCAAGTCAGATTTAGTCACACACCTACAGAAATTTTGCAACGATGTCATGGGAGGTAGAGAAATACCGACAGATCTCCTAAGGGCCAAGATAGTAGTAATTCCTAAGCCAGGTAAAAACCCAGAGAAGTGTCAAAGTTATAGACCAATATCCCTGATAAATCAGGATGTTAAAATCCTCACGAAAATACTAGCAAATAGGCTCAGGAAAATAGCTCCACATTTGGTCCACCCAGACCAAGTGGGGTTTATTTCAGAAAGGGAGGCTCCTGATAATGTTAGGAGGACCATTACACTAGTGGACTACTTAAAGACTACAGGGACGCCTTCTCTGCTCCTCTCGCTGGACGCAGAGAAGGCGTTCGACATGATAGACTGGACCTACATGACCACGATCTTGACGGAGATGGGATTTAGTGGGGCATTTATGAAGGCGATAAGGGGAATCTACTCTACCCCAACGGCAGTCATTAGAGCGGCGGGTTTTCAATCCAGACCCATTCAGATCCTTAGTGGCACGAGGCAGGGGTGTCCCCTGTCCCCATTGCTCTTTGCCCTATGCATAGAGCCACTAGCGGCAGCTATAAGACAAAATCCTGACATCTCTGGGGTGAGGTTGGGGGATTTGGAATACAAA
Organism: Bombina bombina; assembly: GCF_027579735.1. Lineage (NCBI taxonomy): Eukaryota > Metazoa > Chordata > Amphibia > Anura > Bombinatoridae > Bombina > Bombina bombina. Next base: position 1,087,027,042 of record NC_069499.1, on the reverse strand, counting down.
ATATCGCTTTTTGCAGATGACGTACTATTAACTATAACTAGACCCTTGATATCTCTCCCTAACCTTTATCAGACGCTCCATGACTTCTCACTGGTGTCAGGTTACAAGATCAATTTAGAGAAAAGCGAGGCGCTACCTTTATCTCTCCCAGCACATACAAAAAAATTAATAGAAGCCAACTTTGAGTTCACATGGGCCAAAAAATCGATTACCTACCTAGGTATCAAAATTGCGGAATCATACCATTCCTTACATGACTTAAATTACGCCCCTCTCTACAAGACCATAGACAAAGACCTCAAGAAATGGAAAACCTATAACTTTTCCTGGTATGGGAGACTCTCTGCTATTAAAATGAATATCCTACCCAGGATTTTGTATCTTTTTAGAACTTTACCCATGATGATACCTAAACCAGAATTGCTTAAATTGCAATTGTCCATTAACAGCTTCCTAAGACAAGATAGAAAAGCGAGAATAGCCTCCCGTACGTTATCCAGACACAGACAATTGGGGGGGGGGTGGGCATGCCGAATTTATTAGATTATTACTACGCGGCCAGACTCGCCCAGACCTCTTTACTAAACCAAAACAATCTTAAGATCCTTTGGACCCAGATAGAGGCAGGTTTGGGGGGGTATGACTGCCCTGCTGATGCTTTATGGGAAGTGGGGCATTCAATAGATGACCAAAGCTTTAGATCACTGGCCATGACTGACACTATCAAGATTTGGAGATCTCTCACAGGCACTCTGAAACTGATGCCGGCAAACACCGGCATTAAGCCGGTAGGAGCTTTACTTCCACCTGAGGTTCGTATACAGGTGGGGAAGTGGCTCAATAAGGGACTCTACAGGGTGGCAGATTTTCTAGAGGGCAGGCATACACAGACGTATTCTCAACTGCAAGACAAAATACAGCCATTGAAATTGCATTGGTTCCTATACCTACAGCTCTCCTCGGCGGTGCAGGGCTACTGCTACCCTTGGACAGCTCAGACAATGACCCCCTTGGAGCGGATTTGCACTGCTCCAGACAGACAGAGACAGCTGATATCAAAACTATATATAGCCCTACAGGCAGCCGCAGAGCCGAGCATCTCGGCGCTGCTGGCCAAGTGGGGGCATGATACTGGACTGAATCTATCAAGGGAACAATGGGAGCAGGTGATGTTTGATACTAGTAGGGGTTTGATTAACGCCGACCTGCGAGAAAATTGTATAAAGACAGCTTTTAGATGGTATCTCACACCTGAGAAAACATGCCACTTTTCTCAAAATGGGTCAAATCACTGCTATAGAGGATGTCAGGAAAGGGGTACATACCTCCACATGTGGTGGACATGCCCTCAAATTAAAATTATATGGGAAAAACTCCAGGAACTTATAAATAGGTTACTCCAAGAGCATATCAGTTTGACTCCAGCGCATGCACTCCTGAACTATAGATTTACACAATATAATAAGGTCATAAATACATTTATTAAGACTCTATGTACAGCAACCAGAGTCTGTATAGCCAGGCACTGGAAAGTAGGGGCCCCCGAGTGGCAGGAGATAATGGGTAAGATAGAGCATTTATACACTATGTCGGAAATATCGGCCTCTATACAAGGTGACAGGGAACGGTTCACCAAAATATGGTTTTACTGGATAATGAATGAGAAAGAATAAGACTATATGTATTATGCTACAATAAACCATATTATATAAACGGCAAACAAGGGAACTCTTAATTAAAAATAAGGCGGGAGTTCGGGACCACACCTTCTTCGGTAGACTAGACTCAACTCTTAGATGTTATCTCTTTACAGGACCTATTAGAGCCTAGACAAAAAACTGATCAGAGCAAAAAGTTGCTCACCACTAGTACCACAGTTATGAAGTTAGTTTGTAGTTGTTGTTTTTTTTTTGTGTGTTTTATGTTTTTCTTTCTCTCTTGTACCCCATTTTTTTATGTTATGGGGAATCTATTATTATTACTTTATAAGAATGTATAAAAAGGGCAAAGCGTATATACAGAGATATGCTAGATATTGTCAGTCACAAGGTCTATCCCACGAGTACCGGTGTGGTACAGGGCGGGGGGCATCTAAAGGAATGTAAGCTTCTATAACTTGTAATTTTGTGCATTACAGATGTCAAATCTGATCAATCCCTTGCTGTACTGTCTTTCAATTATGTTGCCCACAATAAAGATTTATTTCAACTAAAAAATATAATTTTTTAACACCAATAGATGCTCTAACATTATTCTTCATATAAACATTTGTATGTGTTCTTTTTTTATATGCAAATGTGTAATATTTTTATATGCAAATGTGTAATCTTTTTATATGTAATTTATTTAGAGCAATGAGAAACATTTATTCAAAGTAACTGGATGCTAATCTGTGGATTTGCACAATTAATTAAAAACATGAATAGTGAAATTGTATACAAATAAGTGAATGAATCCCGAATTTGGATATAAAGGGTTAAGGGCGAAACACTATAAAAGGAAGGAGAACCATGGTTAATGTATCTTGGCAAAGGCAACAGCCGAAACGTGTGTAGATGATACACTATGGTTCATCGAATCCATCACAACAGAGCACTCTGTATTCTAAGGAACAAGGAAGACCAACTGCTATTGGTAGAACGTAGTCACATGACAGTGATGTCATGGGAGACAGAGAAACAGCCACAGCGAGGATGCTAAGCAAGCAAGTTTGACAGGCAAGTCTGCTCCAATTTAAACCAGCTACACCACAAAACAAGATGTCTCAGTGAAGGGACATAGCGGGTAAGTGATTCACCTGTGAACCTTCAATATAAGGACAGTTTAAGACCCTGAGGGGGATGTTTGATTGGGAGTAGTGATGTCGCGAATAGTTCGCTGTCGAATAGTTCCCGGCGAACATAGCATGTTCGCGTTTGCCGCGGCGGGTGAACATATGTGATGTTCGATCCGCCCCCTATTCGTCATCATTGAGTAAAACTCTGACCCTGTACCTCACAGTCAGCAGACACATTCCAGCCAATCAGCAGCAGACCTTCCCTCCCAGACCCTCCTACCTCCTGGACAGCATCCATTTTAGATTCATTTGGAAGCTGCATTCTTAGTGAGAGGAGGGACAGTGTAGCTGCTGCTGATTTAATAGGTAAATCGATAGCTAGGCTAGTGTATTCAGTGTCCACTACAGTCCTGAAGGACTCATGTGATCTCTGCTGTAAGGACAGCACCCCAAAAAGCCCTTTTTAGGGCTAGAACATCAGTCTGCTTTTTTTTTTTTTTCCTGTGTAATCTAATTGCAGTTGCCTGCCTGCCAGCATGTGTGCCAGGCTCACAGCGTATACTGTGCCCACTTGCCCAGTGCCACCACTCATATCTGGTGTAACAGTAGTGTACATTTAAAAGAAACAACACTTTTTTGACTGTGAAGTAATAGCAGTCAGTTTCCTCCAGTGTCACAACAGTGCAACTCATATCTGGTGTAACAGTAGTGTACATTAACCCCTTAATGACCACAGCACTTTTCCATTTTCTGTCCGTTTAGGACCAGGGCTATTTTTACATTTCTGCAGTGTTTGTGTTTTTTTTTTTTTTTTTTTTGGTTTTAAAGAAACTTTATTGTATCAAGTTGCAACATACAATATTCAAACAATTTAAGCATAATACAGAAGAACAAATATAGACTCAATCCTTATACAGATTATTCTAAAAAACAAAGATTCTGCTGTGAAGATAGTGAGAATGCTCCTGATGAGGTTTAATTTTACTCCTCCATAGGGAGGATTATTCCAGGCTGCTTGTACAACTCGACATGTCTTCCATTATAACTTTTAACAGTATGAACAAAAAACACACGTTCAGAATATAATTAATTATATGGCTATGAAGGATGTTAATCAAATATCTATATGTCGAAAATGTGAAGGAAGTAAGAAAAGAAATTAAGCGATTTGATAAAAGCAAATTCAAGAAATATAAATCATAAAGTTCCAAAAAGGTCTAATGTGGACTATGTATGTCAGGGCCTAGTGATAAATGTGTGGGACATCAGTGGGCTTTAGAGAGTGGATGTATTCTTCCCACAGCAGGCGAATGGATAAGAACTCTTCTATTTTACTAAATTTTGTATAGTGGTATTGCTCTAGTTCTATGGCAGTGGACACTCTATCCCGCCAGAATTGTATAGATGGTAGGGTGGGTTGCTTCCAATTGTATGGGATATACCGTTTAGCCGTGTTAATCATTATCGTGGTAAGTTTCAGTCGTAGTTTACATGTTATTTGTGGGAGAAAGTTGAACAGGAAGGGCCAAGGGGCAAGTGGTAGAGAAGTCCCCGTCACTGTTTGTATTTCCGTTCTGATATTTGACCAGTATGTCTGTGCAACAGGGCATGACCACCATAGGTGGGTGAAGGTACCTTGTTGTGTACACCCTCTCCAGCAATTGGTGTTAGTGTGTGGAAACAACCTACCCAATCTATCAGGAGTGTAGTGCCACCTACAAAGGAGTTTTATGTTCATTTCCGCAATGTTCATGGAAGAAGCGGAGGAGCTCATGCATTTATATATTATTTTCCACATTTTGGGTGGTTGTTGTTCATTAAGCTCTTTTTCCCAGCTGCTTGTGTGGGTTGGGGGACCATTGGACCGGTCTGTTTGTAGTAATTTGTATGATATGGAAAGTATGCCCGTTGCCGGGAAGGGTAAATAGCATATGGATTCAAATGGTGTTAAAGGACGGGTCAGGTTTTTTCTCTCCGTGTGTGAGGCAAAGTAGTGGGTAAGTTGATGGTGTGCTAACCAGTTTTTGAGGGTGAATCCCAATATTTCAGCCACTTCCTCTCTTGGTTTCAACTTGCTATTCTGCAAAAGGGAACAATGCGGTACCACCTGTGTTAGATCAGTGGTATCAGTGTGATGGGAAGCAAATTGAAGTGGGACTGTGGGGTTATCTATGATGGGTGTTAAAGGAGAGTAAGATGTAGAAATAGACTTATATCTCCTTAGGATTTTCCCCCAAACATTAAATGTTTCTCTCACCACGATGGGGAGCTCTAGGTCCCCTTGGTCTCGCTTCGCTGTAAGCCAGCATCTGCCTCCCAATTGTCCCTCTCCCGCAAGTGTGTGTTCCAGGCCCACCCATTCCTTGTGGCGGCCGTTTCTGCACCAGTCGGCTATTCTAGTCATGAAGGTAGCGTATCGATACAGTAATATGTTAGGAACTCCAAGTCCTCCCTCCAGTTTAGAACGATACAGGGTTTGTGTGGCGATCCTAGGACGCTTATGGCACCAGATATATGAGTTAATGAGTTTTTGTAGGGAGTGGATAATGGAGTCATGGATGGGGGTGGGTAGTGCCTGCAAAATATACAATATTTTGGGGAGTATTATCATTTTAATAGCATTCACTCTTCCCAACCAAGAGATTGGTTTATTCTACCATGAAGATAGAGTAGTTTTAATGTGGTTTATTAAAGGATTAAAGTTTAGGGGAATTATCTCCTGTAGGTATGGTGTAATGAAAATTCCTAGGTATTTCAGTGCTTTGGATTGGTGTTTAAACTTGTGCGAGTGCATTATGTGTAGGTCTTCGGGAGGTATGTCTAGACTTATAAATTCCGATTTCGTATTAATAATACGAAAGTTAGATAACATTCCATATCTCTGAAACAGGAGCATCAGGGAAGGAATAGATGTGGGGAGATTTGTAAGTGTGAGTATGACGTCGTCTGCATATAAGGAAACCTTGTATTCTTTTTGTCCTATAGTAATACCGGAAATCTGAGGGGTTGTCCTAATGTAGGTAGCCAGGATCTCCATTGCCAAGATGAACAATGTTGGTGAAAGTGGGCATCCCTGTCTAGTGCCGTTGTTTATGTGGAAGGGGGGAGACAAGGAGTCATTCAATTTTATTTTCGCTCTAGGATTATTATATAATGCAAAGATCATATGGATAAATTGATCATCAAATCCAAATTTTCTTAGGGTCTGGGTCAAAAAAGGCCAACTAAGACGATCAAACGCCTTTTCGGCATCAAGTGAGAGGACTATAGATGGAATATGGTGAGTTTTGGCATAGTCTATAATATTTATTATTTTGGTGGTGTTATCACGGGCTTCCCTACGTGGGGTGAAACCTACTTGGTTGGCGTGTATAAGATCTGGGATAACTTTGTTTAATCGAGTGGCCAGAATTTTGGCATATAATTTGATGTCTAGATTCAGCAGTGATATGGGCCGGAAATTAGAGGGTGTCGTAGCCGGTTTACCGGGTTTGGGCAGTACTACCACGTGTGCCTCTAACATGGAGGGTGGGAATTGTGCTCCATCTATTATAGAATTAAACAATTTCGTCAGATGGGGTGTTATAGTTTCTTTAAACGTTTGATAATATTTAGCGGAGAGCCCATCTGGACCTGGGCTTTTCCCTGATTTTAGTTCTTGGATCGCAAACATGACTTCTTGCGGGGTGATATGTGATTTAATGTCTTTTAATTGTTTATCATCTATGGATGGAAGCTGACAATTCTTAAGGAATTTATGGGTAACTTGTGAAAGCTGGTCTGTGGGAGTCTCAGAGTGGATATTATAAAGGGATGAGTAATATGTGAAATATTTTAAGAATGTCTGGGGTGGTTTTTTGAGGAGGTTTGCCTGGAGTATGTATTTCAGAAATATATGATTTGAGTTTCCTCTTCCTGAGTGATCTCGCTAGGTATTTCCCTGCTCTATTCCCCTCAAAATGAAACAAGCTACTTGTTTTCCGCTTCAGAGTGTGGTATTCTATCTGTAGGTAATCATCTAGTGCTTTTCGTATGGTTGTTATCTCGTCTAGGATAGAAAGATTTGTCGGAGAAAGTTTATGCTGATGAGTGAAGTGTGAGATTTTGGTGGTAAGATCTTGATATTTTTGTTGCTTTATCTTGTTGATCTTAGATTTTATTTTAATAAATTCCCCTCTAAGGAAGCATTTATGCGCTTCCCAAACTGAAAACTGATTAGGTGTTGAAGGAACATTGAAAAGAAAGTATTCTTCCAGAGTTTTATTCAATTTGGTTACATTTTCTACCTCCCCTAAGAGGGTGTCATCTAACATCCAGTGGAAGTGGTTTGTGGTGCGTTCTGGCCAGTTAATATGCAGTTGAACTGCTGAGTGGTCAGACCATGAGGTTGGTGTGATTGTACAATTAGTGATTTGGGATAGGCCAAATTGGTTAGTAAAGATATAGTCGATTCGACTATAGGACTTATTCGGGTGGGAAAAAAACGTGTAATCCCTAATTGCCGGGTGAAGATATCTCCAGGTATCATGTAAGTTATGTATGTTAAGATTTTTCCAGAAAAAGGTAAGGAATTTAGTGTTACATCTTGTGAGGGGGTTTGTGCTATCTAGTTGTGGCTGGAGTGGGAAATTAAAGTCTCCTCCCAAATAAACTGGACCCCTAGCTGAATCTAACAGTTTAGTGAATAATTTGACAAAAAATGGTTTGGGGGTGGTGTTTGGTGCATATACTGTAACTAAGGTTATAGGTTGGCCATATAGGAGGCCTATCAGGCCTAATAGCCTTCCTTCTGTGTCCGATATCTTGTTTAAGAGTGTAAAGGGTAGTGACTTCTTGAGCAAAATGCTAACTCCGCACTTTTTGGTAGGGCCTGTGTTGTGGTAGTGTTGAGTATAGGTGCGGCCTAAATATTTTGGATAGCTATTTTTTTTAAAATGCGTCTCCTGTAGATAGATAATGTCTGCCCCTCTTCTCGCTAGATCTGATAGTGCCTTAGAGCGTTTGCATGGGGAGTTTAGCCCTTTTGCATTTTGGGATAAAATAACCAAAGGGTGAGGTGCCCTGTTATTGCGGTGAGCCATAAGTCAGGTGTATGTAACTATGTGATGAAGTGAGTAAAATATACGTCAAATTAGCACTGCGATGGATACCTTGGTAGACCTTAGGAACATAAATAGTACACATTTCTTCATAACCTTCACAACTCAGATAAAGAGCAATATGGTACATGTTATAAACATATTCTGAAAACAATAACATAAAAAACAATACAAACACATCTCTAAGTCTAATAATAGACATAAATTAGAGTACGAGTCCTTTGGGGGGATAATATAAAAGAACAGGACTCTAAATAGTGTAGTTTGATTATTCCAGCATACCACTACAATAAAGTCTAGGAGGTAGTTATGAAAAATTTAAAGAGTGGTGGCTGGTTATTTAACAGGTGACCTGGGGTGTCTCATAGTCATATAGAACCATGAGAAAATTGGAGGGAATTAAAGGGGGAAGGGAGAGTTCCAAAATGATACTACAAATGTCTTTTGTATTACCTGAACGAGTCTCTCACCCTTCCACCTGTATGCAGATATTAGGAATGTCCATGCTGACCAGCCACAAATGTGAGTGACCGTCAGCAGCAGTGCAGGGATTATTATCAGTCTTCATCAGAGTCAAGATGGTAGAGTGGCTTCTGTGGAGAGGCATTTTTGCGATCTCTGCCTTGTTTTGGTTCGGACGCTTTGCGTGGCATCTTAGTGTTCCATCTCATTGAATTGGATTTTGTTCTCTTGGGCAAGACTGTAGTGGGAGGTTGATCCGGGGGCTCTGCTAGAAGTTGATCTATACCCAGTTCTTTACAAAAAGATGGTATATCATCCGGTGTATGGCAGGTGTAGCGTCTATCATTCTGAATCACCATTAGGTGAACGGGGAAGCCCCATCTATAAGGGATCTTCTTGTTTCTGAGTAAAGATGTAAGCGGGAGGAATTCTTTTCTTATCTGCAGGGTTCTTGTGGAGAGGTCCTGATAAAATTGTATCACGTTGCCCCTGAATTTGACAGGTTGGTGTCTGCGGGACTGATTAAGCAGCATCTCCTTCTCGAGGAAGTTTTTAAATCTTATAATAACATCCCTGGGTGGGGCATTATCAGGAGGTTTAGGTCTGAGGGCTCTATGGGCCCGTGCCCATAGTATGTCATTAGGATAGGCAGGTTCTTTTATAGAGGTAAACAGAGATTGTAAATATTCATGGAAGTCTTTTGGTAGAACAGACTCAGGGATACCTCGAAGCCTTAGATTTTTCCTCCTGCTCCTATTCTCAAGGTCGTCGATCTTGTCCATTAATGCGGTGATTGTTTCTTGGTGTGTTGCAGTCTTATCCTCTATTCTGTGAATATCTTCTCTCACTTCTTCGGTCTCAGCTTCCAGCATGTCCACCCTTGTACCCAGGTTGTGGAGATCTTGTTTCATTTCTTGTAATTCTTCACGTAGGCAGGTCCTAAAAATCGTGGTGATCTCCTGTTTCGTTGCGAATTGAGATAAAAGTGTTGCAGGGATGCTGTCAGGTAATGTAGGTGGAGATGAGGATTCCGTTGTAGGGCCTTCCGACTGCAGTGTTTGTGTTTAGCTGTAATTTTCCTCTTACTCGTTTACTGTACCCACACATATTATATACCGTTTTTCTCACCATTAAATGGACTTTCTAAAGATACCATTATTTTTATCATATATTATAATTTACTATAAAAAAAATATAAAATATGAGGAAAAAATGGAAAAAACACTTTTTCTAACTTTGACCCCCAAAATCTGTTACTCATCTACAACCACCAAAAAACACCCATGCTAAATAGTTTCTAAATTTTGTCCTGAGTTTAGAAATACCCAATGTTTACATGTTCTTTGCTTTTTTTTGCAAGTTATAGGGCCATAAATACAAGTAGCACTTTGCTATTTCCAAACCATTTTTTTTTGTCAAAATTAGCGCTAGTTACATTGGAACACTGATATCTGTCAGGAATCCCTGAATAGCCATTAACCCCTTAATTACCACAGCACTTTTCCATTTTCTGTCCGTTTGGGACCAGGGCTATTTTTACATTTCTGCAGTGTTTGTGTTTAGCTGTAATTTTCCTCTTACTCGTTTACTGTACCCACACATATTATATACCGTTTTTCTCACCATTAAATGGACTTTCTAAAGATACCATTATTTTTATCATATCCTATAATTTACTATAAAAAAAATATAAAATATGAGGAAAAAATGGAAAAAAACACACTTTATCTAACTTTGACCCCCAAAATCTGTTACTCATCTACAACCACCAAAAAACACCCATGCTAAATAGTTTCTAAATTTTGTCCTGAGTTTAGAAATACCCAATGTTTACATGTTCTTTGCTATTTTTTTGCAAGTTATAGGGCCATAAATACAAGTAGCACTTTGCTATTTCCAAACCATTTTTTTTGTCAAAATTAGCGCTAGTTACATTGGAACACTGATATCTGTCTGGAATCCCTGAATAGCCATTGACATGTATATATTTTTTTTTAGAAGACATCCCAAAGTATTGATCTAGGCCCATTTTGGTATATTTCATGCCAACATTTCACTACCAAATGCGATCAAATAAAAATAAAATTGTTCACTTTTTTCACAAATTTTTTCACAAACTTTAGGTTTCTCTCTGAAATTATTTACAAATAGCTTGTGCAATTATGGCATAAATGGTTGTACATTTTTCTCTGGGATCCCCTTTGTTCAGAAATAGCAGACATATGGCTTTGACGTCGCTTTTTGATAATTAGAAGGCCGCTAAATGCCACTGCTGTAACATACTCTGTTCCTTTAACAGCCGTTCTTCCTAGCCTCCTTTTGACTCACCTTCCCCCTTATAAGGCACACCCACATAACCTTCATTGCTTGGTATTGAAGGTAATACTGCTCTGTCAAGCCTCTCTGAATCTAAGCAGAATCTTGTTTAAAGTATCTCTCTGTGCCTAATCCTGCTGCATAGTATCAACTTAACTTTGGTTCCTGATACCTAAAGCTGCAAAGTAGCACTTCTCCTCAGCATATCCAGTATCTTCACGAAGATGCTGCTCCGCTCTCACTCCCAGCTGATTGGCGGTGATGTCAAATCAGCTGCTGCCTGACACTTCCGTGTTCGCCAGACACACACTACCTGCCACAGATCTATCAGCTGCTTTGACAAGGTACCATCCAAACTTGCCTTATTAATCTTACCTGTCATGAACACTTGCACTCATATCCTTTGCCAATGCTTGGTAAGGTTTATAATTCAAAATTCAGACTATCTTATAATTTTTCATTTATTATGCGCAACATACTTTTTCTCATGCTAGCAATCTTGAGAGTCATATTCATTCTTACGGTTCTAATATGTTTATGTGTGGACAACATTAGCAACAAGACAATGTTAATGTATTTGCATAGAACTATAATATATTTTCCCAACATTCAAGCAGTATAGAGTTAAGTCTGCCTCTAGACTGCTAGAAATTGGAAACACACCTATTTTTACAGAATACCAAGCCTGAAAAAATTTAAGGGGTATAATGGATCCTGTGGAACTCTCTAATTATGTTGCCACACTTGGACAAAAGGTGGATCAGCTGAATCTGGGCTTAAGAGAACTACAGGTGGAAAACCAAACTTTAAGGAACATAATTAAAGAAGGGATTAGTTCCAATCCACCTCACAGTGAATCACACCCAGAACCACCTGTATGCCCCCCAGATAAGTTTAGCGGTGATAGGAAACATTTTAGGCAGTTTATTAATGCTTGTACTTTATTTATCACCCTAAAACCAAAAACCTTCCCCACAGATAAAATTAAAGTTTTAACTATAATATCCTATTTGAGGGGAGAACCCAGAGCATGGGCAGATTCACTATATGAACAAAACAATCCTATATTAAATTCATTAGATAACTTCATCACTGCCCTGTCATCTCTTTATGAAGACCCCCACAGACAACACACAGCAGAAAATAAACAGAAATTTAAAACAAAACAAAAAACCTGTTGAGGATTACATATCTGAGTTCAAGATCTGGCAAATGGATTCAGGTTGGAATCAAGTCACACTTAGGAGCCATTTTAGGCTAGGCTTATCAGAAGCCATTAAAGATGAATTTGTCAGACTTGACCTGCCAGATGAACTAGATGCTCTAATGCAGCTTAGTAACAAAATTGATCATAGAATAAGAGAAAGAAAACAGGAGAAGTATTCCCATGACACAAATACCAGATACTCAGATATTAAAACAACATCACAGCACGTAAAAGTCACAGATGAACCCATGGATATAGCAAATATCAGGGGACCATTGACCTCCGAAGAAAAAAACAGACGTAAAGCAAATCACCTTTGCTTGTACTGTGCCTCCAATAAACATTAGGTTTCCACTTGTCCACTACTTAAAAGAACAAAAAGGGGTAAGATAAAAAACATTGAGGTTACCATATCACTATCTAACTCACAAGTAACCAACTGTTAAATTCCCATTTCTCTGCATTGGGACCAGCACCGCCACCGCTGTGAAGCTGTGATCGATTCTGGGGCATACTCCTCTTATATTGATTTAGCACCTGCAAAATTAAATAAAATTCCACTGATTAAAAAAATTAAACCTGTCATGGTGCGTCTTATTGATGGACAACAATTGGTCTCCGGTCCCATCACACACCAAACAGTACCACTATTAATGACAACACACAATCAACATCATGAATACATCACATTTGATGTGCTTCCTTCACCCATTTTCTCTATTGTCTTGGGTTTGCAATGGTTAAGGGTACATCAACCAACTATTCGTTGGGTAGAAAACAAAGTAAAATTTACATCTACCTATTGTAAAACTACCTGTTTTCCACATAGTCCACTCTTAGCAGTAACAGAATCTAAGATACCTCCAGAATACTTAGATTTTGAACAGATTTTTAGCAAAAAGGAGGCAGAAAGCCTACCTCTGCACAGACCGTACGATTGTCCGATAGACTTAATACCCGGGTCTGATATTCCCTACGGCCACATATTCCCACTATCTGAAGCTGAACTAGTAGATCTTAAAAAATACATTAATGAGAACCTTCAAAAAGGGTTTATAAGACCCTCCACCTCACCTGCAGGAGCAGGGATATTTTTTGTAAGAAACAAAGATCATATCCTACACCCCATTGTGGATTACAGGGAGTTGAACAAGAGAACCATAAAAAATAGGTATCCCCTCCCCCTCATACCAGAGCTTATTGAAAGGTTAAAAGGCACTACTATCTTTACTAAACTGGACTTGAGGGGAGCATACAATCTCATACGCAAAAGACCTGGTGATGAATGGCTCACTGCGTTCAGAACCCGCTATGGATTGTATAAATATACGGTCATGCCGTTTGGGCTATGTAATGCCGCCGCAATCTTTCAAAGGTTTATAAACGACATATTCAGAGATTTACTAGACACTTCAATGGTTATTTATTTGGATGATATTCTTATTTATTCATCTAATATTCAAGAACACATAAAACAAGTCAGAGCCGTCCTCTCCAGGCTACAGGCTCACCACTTATATTTCAAACTGGAAAAATGTATTTTCCACACACAAGATATCACATTTTTGGGATATCACATAACTCCTAATGGCGTGTCCATGGAAACTGACAAAGTCTTAACCATATTGAATTGGCCCATACCTAAAACAAAAAGAGATGTACAGAAATTCCTTGGTTTTTCAAATTTTTATTGAAAATTTATAAAGAATTTCGCTAATATTGCTAAACCCCTCACAGAATTAACAAAAAGCAAAAAACAATTTCTCTGGACTAATGAGACTAATCTAGTCTTCCAATTTCTTAAGAAATGTTTTACAACAGCTCCTATACTCATTTATCCAAACCCAGAACTTCCATTTGTATTGGAGGTGGATGCCTCTCATTATGCAATAGGTGCAATCCTCTCTCAGCGACCAACACCACAAGAACCATTACATCCTATTGCTTACTACTCTCGTGTTCTAACTGTCTCCGAACTTAACTATCATATAGGAGAAAAAGAGTTATTTGCAATGAAATCTGCTCTAGAACACTGGAGACACCTTCTAGAAAGTACTGAAGTTCCAATACAGATTTATACCGATCACAGGAACCTCCAGTACTTGAAGACCCACTGCACTTTAACTGCCAGACAAGTTAGGTGGAGTTTATTTTTCTCGAGATTCCACTATAACATAATCTACAGGCCAGCCTCTAAGAATATCAAAGCTGATATCCTTTCCAGACTCCCAGAAAAACCAAATATTCCAAACCAATACGGAACTATAATCCCAGAAAACTGTTTCCAATAAAACATAGGCTTGGCCTTTAATGATGACTCTTGTGTCAAGACGGAACAACTAAAGGATTCATCAGTTCCAAAGACATTGCTAACCAAAGGAACTGATGGACTCTTTTACAAATTTGAAAAACTCTATATACCACCTTCTCTCAGGTTGGAAATTCTTAAAAGTATGCATGACTCACAATTAACAGGACACCCTGGAGTTCAAAGGACAATAGAACTCACTAAAAGGTCCTACTGGTGGCCAAACATGATTTCTGAAATTAGAAATTATGTACAGACATGTGAGATTTGTGCAAATTGTAAACATGAAAAAACTAAACCAGTTGGTTACCTACTATCCCTTCCAATTCCTGAAAAGCCTTGGACACAAATAGCGGCTGACTTTATTGTTGAATTGCCAAAATCCAACAATAACAACACCATATTGGTTGTTGTAGACCTTTTCTCTAAAATGTCTAATTTTATCCCATTCCAAAAATTGCCCACCTCCATGGAGACTGCAACCCTTTTGATCAACAATGTAATAAAATTACATGGACTCCCTCTTTCCATAACCACTGACAGAGGTAGCCAATTTACTTCCCGGTTATGGAGAGATTGTTGTGCCTCTCTAGGCATTGAAAGGCGTTTGAGCACGGCTTACCATCTTCAAACGAATGGGCAATCTGAGAGGACTAACCAGTGGCTAGAAGAATACCTCAGGTGTTTCACAACTCAAAATCAAGACAACTGGGCACCTCTACTACCCTTCGCAGAATTTGCACATAATAATGCTTATCATTCTTCGATTAAAACCACTCCATTCTTCACAAATTATGGATACCACCTGGTTTTTCATGTCAATCCTCAACAAGAAAGTCTTTGTCCAGTGGTGAACGATACAACAAACAGTATTGCACAAACTTTTTCCATATTAGCTGGGAATATTAAACATGCCCAACACAGACAAAAAACTTATTACGACCTTAGAAGGAGACCAGCCTGGTTATCCACTAGAAACCTTCACCTCACAACGTCATCTAGGAAATTAAACAAGTTCTATATTGGACCTTTTCCGATCAAGGCTGTTATTAATTCCAATGCTGTTACCCTGGATCTACCGGACTCTTATAAGATTCATCCCACCTTTCATGTCAACTTGTTGAAACCATATAAAGAACTGAGGGAATGTTCAAATTCACTTCCCATTCAACTTCCTGTCTCTCCTGATAATGAGTTTGAAGTGGAAAGTATCCTGGACTCTAGGAAAGTTTCAGGTCGTTTACAGTACCTAGTGCACTGGAAGGGCTATCCTTCGGGGGAAGACTCTTGGGAACCTTCTGCTAATTTGTCAGCTCCTCGACTGGTTTCCCTCTTTCATCGGAGGAATCCACTTCATCCTCATCCTTGAACCCCGGTGTGGTTCATTTTGAGGGGGCCCTCTGTAACATACTCTGTTCCTTCACTCACCTTCCCCCTTATAAGGCACACCCACATAACCTTCATTGCTTGGTATTGAAGGTAATACTGCTCTGTCAAGCCTCTCTGAATCTAAGCAGAATCTTGTTTAAGGTATCTCTCTGTGCCTAATCCTGCTGCATAGTATCAATTTAACTTTGGTTCCTGATACCTAAAGCTGCAAAGTAGCACTTCTCCTCAGCATATCCAGTATCTTCACGAAGACGCTGCTCCGCTCTCACTCCCAGCTGATCGGCAGTGACGTCACCTCAGCTGCTGCCTGACACTTCCGTGTTCGCCAGACACACTCAACCAGCCTCAGATCCTCAGCTGCTGCCTGACACTTCCGTGTTCGCCAGACACACGCTACCTGCCACAGATCTATCAGCTGCTTTGACAAGGTACCATCCAAACTTGCCTCATTAATCTTACCTGTCATGAACACTTGCACTCATATCCTTTGCCAACGCTTGGTAAGGTTTATAATTCAAAATTCAGACTATCTTATAATTTTTCATTTATTATGCGCAACATATTTTTTCTCATGCTAGCAATCTTGAGAGTCATATTCATTTTTACTGTTCTAATATGTTTATGTGTGGACAACATTAGCAACAAGACAATGTTAATGTGTTTGCATAGAACTATAATATATTTTCCCAACATTCAAGCAGTATAGAGTTAAGTCTGCCTCTAGACTGCTAGAAATTGGAAACACACCTATTTTTAATTACTAGCAACCTAGTTGCTAGTCAATGAGCAGAAAAGTAACATCTTTATTTTTGTGGAATTATTACAACTGCGCACCACACGTGTATTATGTCCAGCAGTGAACGGGTTAATTAGGGAGCATGTAGGGAGCTTTTTAGGGTAATTTTAGCTTTAGTGTAGTGTAGTAGACAACCCAAAGTATTGATCTAGGCCAATCTTGGTATATTTCATGCCACCATTTCACCGCCAAATGCGATCAAATAAAAAAAAACGTTACATTTTTCCAAATTTTAGGTTTCTCACTGAAATCATTTACAAACATTTTGTGCAATTATGGCACAAATGGTTGTAAATGCTTCTCTGGGATGCCCTTATTTCAGAAATAGCAGACATATATGGCTTTGGCATTGCTTTTTGGTAATTAGAAGGCCGCTAAATGCCACTGCGCACCACACGTGTATTATGCTCAGCAGTGCAGGGGTTAATTAGGGAGCTTGTAGGGAGCTTGTAGGGTTAATTTTAGCTTTAGTGTAGTGTAGTAGATAACCCCAAGTATTGATCTAGGCCCATTTTGGTATATGTCATGCCACCATTTCACCGCCAAATGCGATCAAATTAAAAAAAATAGTCAACTTTTTCACAAACTTTAGGTTTCTCACTGAAATTATTTACAAACAGCTTGTGCAATTATGGCACAAATGGTTGTAAATGCTTCTCTGGGATCCCCTTTGTTCAGAAATAGCAGACATATATGGCTTTGGCGTTGCTTTTTGGTAGTTAGAAGGCCACTAAATGCAACTGCGCACAACACATGAATTATGCCCAGCAGTGAAGGGATTAATTAGGTAGCTTGTAGGGAGCTTGCAGGGTTATTTTTAGCTTTAGTGTAGAGATCAGCTTCCCACCTGACACATCAGACCCCCTGATCCCTCCCAAAGAGCTCTTTTCCCTCCCCCACCCCACAATTGTCCCCGCCATCTTAAGTACTGGCAGAAAGTCTGCCAGTACTAAAATAAAAGGTATCTTTTTTTTTTAATATATATATATATATATATTTAGCATATTTACATATGCTGTTGTGTAGGATCCCCCCCTTAGCCCCGACCTCCCTTATCCCCCCCAAAACAGCTTCCTAACCCTCCCCCTCTGCCTTATTGGTGACCATATTGGGTACTGGCAGCTGTCTGCCAGTACCCAGTTTGCAAATAAAATGTTTTTTTTTTATTTTTATTTCATTTTTCTGTAGTGTAGCTTCCCCCCCCCGCAAGACCAATCCCCCACCCGCTCCCAGATCACTTAGATTTCCAAGTACTAAATATTTTGCACCCCTTTCTCCCACTTATAAAAAGATTTTTTTTCTGTAGTGTAGCGGTTCCCACCCGCTCCCTCCCCGTTCACGCGCCCGCCTCCTCCCGTGCACGCGCACGCATCTGTCACTGGGGCGTAACCCTTACACTACCTGATCGATACAACATCATACCTGATGTTTTAAAGCACGTTATTCCAAACAATTTAGGAATGTTAGGTGATTTATGCCCTTTATGGATTAAAACCAGCTGGGAGTGATGACATCACTCCCAGCGCTTCCAGCTTGCTGGTAAAGCTGGGATTGAGAAGAGCAAGCGTCTGAGAGTCTCAGCTCACTATGATGCGGCTTGAGAGCATTTTCTTAATGCTCCCAAAGCTGTTACGTCTTCCCAGTACCACGTCATCCCTCAGGGGTATTTAACTGGCGCTGGGCCTCGGTGCTTGCCGAACGCGGTGTTGGATTGCCTATATAGATCTTTTAGATACATTTTACTTTTTTCTACTGGTGGATTTTATACTATGTTTCAATTATTTGACAGAATGTCTTTTTAGTAATAACATTTTGTATTTTGTTCAAAATGTGCGTTTTAGCTATTTTATAGCGCATTTGATTGTACTTTTACTTTTCTTTATTTAGAGCAGTTTTCAGAGAGCAGCTCCATTATCATTTACCTGAACACTCTTTCCTCCCCTGCTATTCATACCAACTTGAGCTGGTTTTTAAGGTTCTCTCAAATCCCCAGTAGCAAAGGGGTTAATTAGTAAAAACAGCTATCTCAAATATAAAAATAAGTATTAAGAAACAATTAACTATACATTTAATATACTGTGCAGTTGGCTTAACAAGTAATTGGGAACACATAAAGAAAATATAAATTTTACTAAACAGTATTAATTAGTTTTAAACAGCTATGCCTCAGTAAGCCAATGCTTCTACAAAAATAATAAAACAATTATCATTGAAGCAAATACTACACATGCAGTAGTTATATAAATATAGACATTTAGAAATACATGTAAAAATTGCTCACTGTTCAAAGCCCCAAAAATATTATGAATGTAGGTACCCAAAAATCACTATTTGCAACACTTTTAAAGGGACATTAAACTGCTGAGCATAACTACAAAACAAAAAGTAACTATTCACTATCACCTAGATTTAAAGTTTTGCGCTATAGAGGGTAGTTAACGAACGCAACAAAAGTTCTGTTATTTCACCCTCCATAGGGCTGCCATTAAGAGTTTTAGAAAATCCGCCTTGTGCGTGCGATATGGTTGAGTTGAGCTCCTTACCGCACAAAATACAAGCGCTGCTTTGACGTGCTCATACACGCTTTCCCCATAGACACCTAAAGTACGGAATGAAAAAGCTCCGTAACGCAACCCCATTGATGTCTATAGGGGAAAAAAAGTTATGTTTAAACTTAACACCCTAACATAAACCGCCGACACCTATTATAAACTTATTAACCCCTAATCTGCCGCTACCAACATCGCCGCCACTGAAATAAATCTATTGACCCCTAATCTGCCGCTCCTGATATCGCTGACACTATACTAAAGTTATTAACCCCTATTTTCCTATAGCCCACACTATAATAAAAATATTAACCCCTATTCCGCCGCTCCCCGAAATCGCCGCCACTAAAAAAAGCTATTAACCCCTAAACCTCTGGCCTCCCACATCACTACCACTAACTAAACCTATTAACCCCTAAACCGCCAGCCCCCCACATCGCAACAACCTAAATTAACTATTAACCCCTAACCCTAAACCTAACCCTAACACCCCTAACTTTAACATAATTAAAATAGAGCTAAATTAAAGTTACAATTATTAACTAAATAATACCTATTTAAAACTAACATTAAAAAAAAATAAAAAAACACTAAAATTACAAAATATAAAAACCTACTATTACAAAAAATAAAAAAAACAGAATTATCCAAAACAATAAAAATTATTCCTATTCTAATACCCTGTTTAAAAAAAAACCTAATCTATAATAAACTACCAAGGGCCCTTAAAAGGGCCTTTTGTGGGGCATTGCCCTAAAGAAATCAGCTCTTGGCCTAAAGAAATCAGCTCTTTTTCTACAAAAGAAAAACAAACCCCTCCCCTAATAGTATACAAACCCCCACCTCCCAAACCCACAAAATAAAAATAAAGTAAAACCTAATTTACCAATTGTCCTGAAAATGACATTTGTATGGGCATTGCCCTTAAAAGGGCATTCAGCTCTTTTGCTGCCCATTAAAAAGAAAAAATGGCTATTCTAAAAAAAACAAAAAAACACCCCAAAACGAAAAAAAAAAAAACATTACATAAAATAACAAACAAATTATCCAAAATAATAACAATTTATTCCTATTCTAATACCCATTAAAAAAAAAAAAACACCCCAAAATAAAAGAAACTTAAAAGGGCCTTTTGTAGGGCATTGCCCTAAAGAAATCAGCTCTTTTTCTAATCAAAAATACAAAGTCCCACTAACATTACAAAACCCCCCCAACCCACAAAATAAAAAAAAATATTTAAAAAAAACCTAATCTACCCATTGTCCTGAAAAGGGCATTTTTATAGGCATTGCCCTTAAAAAGGGCATTCAGCTCTTTTAAGAAATGCCTAAACACTAACCCCTCTTTAGGTACTCACAGTTGCTGAAGCCCCGCTTGAACGATCTTCATCCCAGTGGCTCCATCTTCATCCAGGTGGCTCAATCTACATCAATCGTGGGACCGGCATCTTCTTCATCCCTGCGGAGGCGGAGCGGTCGATGCGCGGAGGCAGAGGTCCAAGACGGAGGTCCTTGCGGAAGTCCATCGATCCGACGTGGAGGTCCTCTTCATGTGATCGTCCGCCATACACTGCGGATTGAAATGCAAGGTACCATTGCATTCCTATTGGCTTAAAAATTTAAATCAGCCAATAGGAATTAGGGATGCTAAAATCCTATTGGCTGTTCAAATCAGCCAATAGGATTTAAGCAGTTCTCATTATATTGGCTGATTCGAATCAGCCAATAGAATGAAAACTGCTTAAATCCTATTGGCTGTTCAAATCAGCCAATAGGATTTAAGCAGCTCTCATTCTATTGACTGATTTAAATTTTTCAGCCAATAGGAATGCAATGGTACCCCCAGTATAAAAGGGGTACCTTGCATTTCAATCCTCAGTGTGCTGCGGACAATCGCATGAAGAGGACCTCCACATTGGATCGATGGAATTCTGCCTGGACCTCCGCCTTGAACCTCCGCCCATTGACCGCTCTGCCTCCTCAGGGATGAAGAAGATGCCGGTCCCACGATAGATGAGAATGGAGCCACCTGGATAAAGATGGGGCCGCCGGGATGAAGATCGTTCAAGCGGGACTTCAGCAACTGTGAGTACCTAAAGAGGGGTTAGTGTTAGGTTTTTTTTAAGGTTTTTTGGGGTGGGTTTTATTTTAGATTAGGATTTGGGCATTTCTTAAAAAGAGTTAAATGCCCTTTTAAATGATCTTTTCAGGGCAATGGGTAGATTATGTTTTTTTAGATAGTAGTTATATTTTATGGGTTTGGGGGGTGGGGTTTGTAATGTTAGTGGGTCTTTGTATTTTTGCTGAGAAAAAGAGCTGATTTCTTTAGGGCAATGCCCTACAAAAGGACCTTTTAAGGGCTATTGGTAGTTTATTATAGATTAGGTTTCTTTTATTTTGGAGTGGGCTTTTTTTAAAATGGGTATTAGAATAGGAATAATTGTTATTATTTTGGATAATTTGTTTGTTATTTTCTGTAATTTTTTTTTTTTCGTTTTGGGGTGTTTTTTTTTTTTGCTTTTTTTTTGAATAGCCATTTTTTATTTTTAATAGGCAGCAAAAGAGCTGAATGGCCTTTTAGGGGCAATGCCCATACAAATGCCCTTTTCAGGGTTATGGGTAGATTAGGTTTTTCTTTATTTTTATTTTGTGGGTTTGGGGTGTGGGGGTTTGTATACTATTAGGGGGAGTTTGTTTTTCTTTTGTAGAAAAAGAGCTGATTTCTTTAGGGCAATGCCCCACAAAAGGCCCTTTTAAGAGCCTACAAAAGGCCTTTTTAAGGGCCCTTATAGATTTTATTTTTATTTTGGGGTGTTTTTTTTTTTAAACAGGGTATTAGAATAGTAATAATTTTTATTGTTTTGGATAATTTCATTTGTTATTTTTTGTAATGGTTGTTTTTTTTATTTCTTGTAAATTTTAGTGTTATTTTTTGTTATGTTAGGTTTTAGTGTAAGGCAACTTAGGTTTTATTTCACAGGTAAGTTTGTATTTATTTTAACTAGGTAGTTAGTAAATAGTTATTAACTATTTACTAACTAGTCTACCTAGTTAAAATAATTACAAACTTACCTGTGAAATAAAAATAAAACCTAAGATAGCTACAATATAACTATTAGTTATATTGTAGCTAGCTTAGGTTTTATTTCACAGGTAAGTATGTATTTCGTTTTAAATAGGTATTATTTAGTTAATAATTGTAACTTTAATTTAGCTCTATTTTAATTATGTTAAAATTAGGGGGTGTTAGGGTTAGGTTTAGGGTTAGGTTTAGGGGTTAATAGTTTATTTTAGGTTGTTGCAATGTGGGGGGCTGGCGGTTTAGGGGTTAGGTTTATTTAGTGGTAGTGATGTGGGAGGCCAGAGGTTTAGGGGTTAATAACTTTATTTAGTGGCGGCGATGTTGGGGAATAGGTGTTAATATATTTATTATAGTGTGGACAATGTTGGGTTGCGGGGGAATAGGGGTTAATAACTTTAGTATAGTGGCGACGATGTTGAGGAGTGGCGGAATAGGGGTTAATACATTTTATTAGTTGCTAGTTGTTGTCGGCAGCGGCAGATTAGGGATTAATAACTTTAATATAGTATTTGCGATGCAGGAGGGCCTCGGTTTAGGGGTTAATAGGTACTTTATGGGTGTTAGTGTAATTTGTAACACTTTAGTTATGAGTTTTATGTAACAGTTTTGTTGCGTAAAACTCATAACTACTGCTCTCAGATGACGGTACGGAACTTGTCGTTATAGGGTGTAATGCAAGCTTTTTAGCCTCACCGCAAAACTCGTAATGGCAGCGCTATGGAAATCCCACGCAAAAATGTAATTTTTTTGAGTGGTGGACTGATGTTGCATTACAGGCTAAAATGCTTGCGGTACAGCTATACCGACAAAACTTGTAATCTACCTGTATATTATTGCATTTCATCCTGTTCCTGAAGCTCTTTTCAATTCAGTTCTCCTATTTTAATAGCTTACAGGGACAGTATAAACCAATTCTCATATAACTGCATGTAATATACACTGCTATAAAGAAGAATATGAACAGATACTGATCTAAAAATCCAGTATAAAACCTTTTAAAATTTTACTTAGAAGCTCCAAGTTCAGCACTGTTGATGGGTTAGGCTGGAACACCCAGTGAAAAGGGCTGGGGTCAGACACTCTCTCCCTCCCCTTCCCTGCATATGAAAAGATAGATTAGACAAACAGGAGCCAGCACTAAACACGTGTTTACATCTGACACTTTGGGGCTTGGTTAGGAGTCTGAAAATCCACAGAATGTTATAAAAAAAAAAAGGAAAGTTATACACAACTCCCAAATGGGCTATATATATGTATCATCCACAAAACATTTATTCAAATACAAATCTAGTGTAAATGTCCATTTTAAGGTGCCAGATACTGAAGCTCCGCCTCTGTAATAGGGGCTACCATCTTGGAGGTCAGGTATTCTCACAGCCTGTGACAAAAGCAGTGATATTACCCACTAATTTTACAGCTGTATAATTTGCACAATAAAGTGTGTGAGCTTTTTTTTTTTTTTGCAGTTTCTACATTGCTCTATGTTAGAGGTGAGTGCTTTTTAAAAAATGTATTTCTTTCATGTAATTAGCAAGAGTCCATGAGCTAGTGACGTATGGGATATACATTCCTACCAGGAGGGGCAAAGTTTCCCAAACCTCAAAATGCCTATAAATACACCCCTCACCACACCCACAATTCAGTTTTACAAACTTTGCCTCCTATGGAGGTGGTGACGTAAGTTTGTGCTAGATTCTACGTTGATATGCGCGCCGCAGCAGGTTGGAGCCCGGTTTTCCTCTCAGCGTGCAGTGAATGTCAAAGGGATGTGAGGAGAGTATTGCCTATTTGAATTCAATGATCTCCTTCTACGGGGTCTATTTCATAGGTTCTCTGTTATCGGTCGTAGAGATTCATCTCTTACCTCCCTTTTCAGATCGACGATATACTCTTATATATACCATTTCCTCTACTGATTCTCGTTTCAGTACTGGTTTGGCTTTCTACAACATGTAGATGAGTGTCCTGGGGTAAATAAGTCTTATTTTCTGTGACACTCTAAAGCTATGGTTGGGCACTTTATATAAAGTTCTAAATATATGTATTCAAACATTTATTTGCCTTGACTCAGGATGTTCAACATTCCTTATTTCAGACAGTCAGTTTCACATTTGGGATAATGCATATGAATTAATCAATTTTTTTCTTACCTTAAAATTTGACTTTTTCCCTGTGGGCTATTAGGCTCGCGGGGGCTGAAAATGCTTCATTTTATTGCGTAATTCTTGGCGCAGACTTTTTTGGCGCAAACATTTTTTTCTGTTTCCGGCGTCATACGTGTCGCCGGAAGTTGCGTCATTTTTTTGACGTTTTTTTGCGCCAAAAGTGTCAGCGTTCCGGATGTGGCGTCATTTTTGGCGCCAAAAGTATTTAGGCACCAAATAATGTGGGCGTCTTTTTTGGCGCTAAAAAATATTGGCGTCACTATTGTCTCCACATTATTTTAGTCTCATTATTTATTGCTTCTGGTTGCTAGAAGCTTGTTCACTGGCATTTGTTTCCCATTCCTGAAACTGTCATTTAAGGAATTTGATCAATTTTGGTTTATATGTTGTTTTTTCTATTACATATTGCAAGATGTCTCCATTTGTCCCTGAGTCAGAAGCCACTTCTGGAAAAATGCTTAACTGAGTTTCAGTTCTACCAAAGCTAAGTTCATTTATTTTAAATGTTATAAATGTTTATCTCTAGCTATGGTTTGTAATAAGTTATTATGATATACTTTTACATGCAGATTCCATTAGTATTTATGCTTTATACATTTCCATTCTTAAGTGCAAGAAATGTTTAGAAGATTTATAAGAAATATTTTTTCTGATTAAGGCTATGTCTGACTTCGTGCCTTCTAATACGATTTTTAGGTCTTTTTCACTTCTTTTTTAATTATTGAAGTTTCAAATGACCAACAACATACTGATTTATCCTTCTCTGATGATGTTTTTTTCTCTTTCAGAAATTCTCTTCATCAGATATTGACACTAACAAATCTACTTTTTTATATAATTTTTTTATTATTAAAGTTCTTTGTTGAAGAGGTGTTGATTATTTTGGATATTAAGGTAACTAGTTCTTTAAGACTAGCTGACACTATTTCTGCCTTTTTATTTCTTCTGTGATTTCAGAGGTTTTCTTTCCAATTCCCCATACTAGGGAATGGAATAGGCTGAGAATTGTCTTTTATTTTTAAACTATATTCTTTGTCAGCAGTTAAATTCATTTTGGAGGGTTCTCCAATTTATTGGAGCTATCTCTACTCCTACTAATTATGCTATTGTTTTTATAGCAAAATATTTATTTTCCTTTATATAGTTGTATCTTATTTTTGGAAAATTATTTAGTTTCAGGTACTTTTCTTGGTCCTGTGATATTGCAATTGCTTCATTTTTTCTGTTTACTTTAAGATCAAGTATCAGATCATGATTTATTTTAGCATTGTTAAGGGACAACATTTACTAGACTAGGTGCCGTTGCATTTGTCTTGTTGTTTTGCAAGTCCTCTGTTTTGACTGGTCCTTTAAACTGGACTATCATGCTAATGATTTCATTTGTGTCTTCATTTTATTGAATATATTCACAAATGAGGGTTAATCTATGTCTTTAGCTATTTTAGCTAGAAGAATTCTGTGATTTAAAAAAAAAAAAAATCCATATTTCTTTTGTTCTAAGATAATCAATTATAATTGGATTCAATTCTTAACTGTTACTATGGGCTTCAAGATTGAGTTCTAAGACTAAAACTTTAAGCTTATACTAGTTTGGTTGTTCTTATTAAGGAACGAATCCTGAGTTCTTTTCCCAAGTAACATGTTTTTAATTGGGGTTCGAAATTAGCTCCCTAATGTTGCGATGCACATGCCGTATTCCAGCTTGGCTGGTAAGGGGCAGGTTAAGACTTCTTTGAAATTTATTTGGTTCTATTTTGTCCAAATTTCTTTGATTTTATTCCAGTAAGGCTAACACTTTCTTTCAGTGTGTTTCTGTCCTATATATTTTGGATACTGTTGAGGCATGGCTGGGTACCCATGGGGTTCAAGCGCTGCTCAGACCTGGAATCTTCTGGGGTTTTTATTCCAGTTCCTTTTCTAGGAACTGGGTTTTGGAGTTTTATTCAAACTATTTTGCCTTTTTGTGGTCATTGATAGCATTATTTGTTTTCTTTAGATACAATAAATGCGTATTCTTCATTTTTCTGTTTTCATTCAGATTTTTTCCTGAGGATGCGGATTCTCATATGTTTCACTTGCTCTTCAGGACATAGTTAGAGGATCTTTTTTCAAAAGCTCTTAATTCCTCACGCAAGGGTCACCTTTTTTTTAGGTTTCCAGATGGTTTATGTCACTATCTTTGTCTCTATCAGACAAGGGACAATTTGTATTGGGTTCCGTCTGTCGGTACCTTTAGTCTCTATTATTTCCTTCAGTTGCTATATATGCATAGAAGTTTTAACAGCATTGGATTCAATTCCCTTTGCTCATTTTCAATGGAAAGATCCTTTCCAGCTTTTTATGAGTGTTGTTTCTTCAAGAACATGGTTGGAGGATCAATTAACCAATCAGTTTGTTGATTCCTCAGACAAGAGTAACCTTTTTTAGATTTCCGGATAGATTCAGTGTCCATGACTCTGTCTCTGTTGGTCAGGAGACGTCTGAAATTGGTTTCAGCTTATCGAAACCTTCCGTCTCAATCATTCCCTTCGGTAGCCTTATGCATGGAAATTCTAGGTTCTTATGACTGCTGCATTGGACGTGTTCCCCTTTGCTCATTTTCACATGCAACCTCTTCAGCTCTGTATGCTGAACCAGTGGTGCCGGGATTATACAAAGATATCTCATTTAATATCTTTAAAACTGATTGTTCGACACCCTCTGACGTGGTACAGACCACCATCGTTTACTTCAGGGGGCTTCTTTTTTTCTTCCAACCTGGACTGTGATCTCAACAGGTGCAAGTCTGACAGGTTGGGGAGCTGTATGGGGGTTTCTGACAGCACAAGGGGTTTGGGAAATCTCAGGAGGTGAGATTTCCAATCAATATTTTGGAACTCCATGCAATTTTCAGAAGCTCTTCAATCATGGCCTCTTCTAAAGAGAGAATCATTCATTTGTTTTCAGACAGACAATGTCACAACTGTGGCATATGTCAATCATCAAGGAGGGACTCACAGTCCTCTGGCTATGAAAGAAGTATCTCGAATACTGGTATGGGCGGAATCCAGCTCCTGTCTAATCTCTGCGGTTCATATCCCAGGTATTGACAATTGGAAAGCGGATTATCTCAGTCGCCAAACGTTACATCCGGGCGAATGGTCTCTTCACCCAGAGGTGTTTCTTCAGATTGTTCAAATGTGGGGACTTCCAGAAATAGATCTGATGGCTTCTCATCTAAACAAGAAACTTCCCAGGTATCTGTCCAGATCCAGGGATCCTCAGGCGGAAGCAGTGGATGCATTGTCACTTCCTTGGAAGTATCATCCTGCCTATATCTTTCCGCCTCTAGTTCTTCTTCCAAGAGTAATCTCCAAGATTCTGAAGGAATGCTCGTTTTTTCTGCTGGTGGCTCCAGCATGGTCTCACAGGTTTTGGTATATGGATCTTGTCCGCATGGCTTCTTGCCAACCGTGGACTCTTCCGTTAAGACCAGTCCTTCTGTCACAAGGTCCTTTTTTACCATCAGGATCTCAAATCTTTAAATTTAAAGGTATGGAGATTGAACGCTTGATTCTTAGTCAAAGAGGTTTCTCTGACTCTGTGATTAATACTATGTTACAGGCTCGTAGATCTGTATCTAGGAAGATATATTATTGAGTCTGGAAGACTTACATTTCTTGGTGTCTTTCTCATCATTTTTCCTGGCATTCTTTTAGAATTCCGAGAATTTTTCAGTTTCTTCAGAATGGTTTGGATAAAGGTTTGTCTGTAAGTTCATTGAAAGGACAAATCTCTGCTCTTTCTGTTCTTTTTCACAGAAGGATTGCTATTCTTCCTGATATTCATTGTTTTGTACAATCTTTGGTTCGTATAAAACCTGTTATTAAGTCAATTTCTCCTCCTTGGAGTTTGAATTTGGTTCTGGGGGCTCTTCAAGCTCTTCCGTTTGAACCTATGCATTCACTGGACATTAAATTACTTTCTTGGAAAGTTTTGTTTTCTTTTGGCCATCTCTTCTGCTAGAAGAGTTTCTGAATTATCTGCTCTTTCTTGAGAATCTCCTTTTCTGATTTTCCATCAGGATAAGGCGGTGTTGCGAACTTCTTTTACATTTTTATCTAAGGTTGTGAATTCTAACAACATTAGTAGAGAAATTGTGGTTCCTTCATTATGTCCTAATCCTAAGAATTCTAAGGAGAGATTATTGCATTCTTTGGATGTAGTTAGAGCTTTGAAATATTATGTTGAAGCTACTAAGAATTTCCGAAAGACTTCTAGTCTATTTGTTATCTTTTCCGGTTCTAGGAAAGGTCAGAAGGCCTCTGCCATTTCTTTGGCATCTTGGTTGAAATCTTTAATTCATCATGCTTATGTCGAGTCGGGTAAATCTCCGCCTCAAAGGATTACAGCTCATTCTACTAGGTCAGTTTCTACTTCCTGGGCGTTTAGGAATGAAGCTTCGATTGATCAGATTTGCAAAGCAGCAACTTGGTCTTCTTTGCATACTTTTACTAAATTCTACCATTTTGATGTGTATTCTTCTTCTGAAGCAGTTTTTGGTAGAAAAATACTTCAGGCAGCTGTTTCAGTTTGATTCTTCTGCTTATAATTTCAGTTTTCTTCATTATAAGATTTAAACTTTATTTTGGGTGTGGATTATTTTTCAGCGGAATTGGCTGTCTTTATTTTATCCCTCCCTCTCTAGTGACTCTTGCGTGGAAGATCCACATCTTGGGTAGTCATTATCCCATACGTCACTAGCTCATGGACTCTTGCTAATTACATGAAAGAAAACATAATTTATGTAAGAACTTACCTGATAAATTCATTTCTTTCATATTAGCAAGAGTCCATGAGGCCCACCCTTTTTTGTGGCGGTTATGATTTTTTTGTATAAAGCACAATTATTCCAATTCCTTGTTTTTTATGCTTTCACACTTTTTTCTTATCACCCCACTTCTTGGCTATTCGTTAAACTGATTTGTGGGTGTGGTGAGGGGTGTATTTATAGGCATTTTGAGGTTTGGGAAACTTTGCCCCTCCTGGTAGGAATGTATATCCCATACGTCACTAGCTCATTGACCCTTGCTAATATGAAAGAAATGAATTTATCAGGTAAGTTCTTACATAAATTATGTTTTTGTGTAATTGTGAAACTGCGAAACCAATGCAAAAATGTAAAGTTTGCATAAAGGGGGGCGATTTATCAAAAGTAATCCGCCTGCAATTGTGCCCAAAATTACGCATACAACCCTATCTCCATATTTATGTAAGCAAGCTACGCCTATAATTGTGCAAATCTGACAGAAAGATCTTCGCACTCCGCTCGCATTTGCCTAGGCGTACGGGCGTGCTCCCGAAAGCGCCAATATACATTACTTCTAGGCGTAATTTCAGAGCCAGACCTACAAATACGCCCAGTTTTTTATTTATCATTTATTTGCCAAATGCGTGTACTATATTTCGCCAAAAATAAAGAGGCGAAGAGCATTTTAGAAATTTCATTTCTTTCTTCTTTTTTTTTTTTGGGACAAAAAAAAAATTTGAATTGGAGTAAAATAATAAATATGTTTATGTTCAGAAAACCCTTGTGTGTTTTGTGTTAAGAAATGAATGTGCACAACAATTATAAAAATCAAACATCACCTGGAATATTCTCTTATGTATTTTTGTTATATACATTTCCATTCTATAATTCTCTTTTGACATGGCTTGAAGACTGAAACAAAAGACTATATTTAGATGTGTTATGTCTCACTTTCTAAGTGCTAATATATTTAAAACCTTCAGTTACAATACACATTTCCCTTATTCACTAGACACTTTCATGTCTGCCTTGTCTATAATTCTCTTTCACAGACATATGTAAGACAAGAGATCTGCATTCATTAATAATAACATATTTTATAGGTTTGTGTAAATAAAAGGGGAATAATAGTAATATGTATATTATATATATAAGAGAGAGAGAGAGAGAGAGAGAGTGAGAGAGATCTAGATATATAGATACGTATAATATATATATATATATAGAGAGAGAGAGAGAGATAGAGAGAGAGAGAGAGAGAGAGATATATATATATATAGAGAGAGAGAGAGAGAGAGATATAGATATATATAATATATATATATATATATATATATATATATAGAGAGAGAGAGAGAGAGAGAGAGATCTATATATATAGATATATATAATATATATATATATATATATATATATATATATATATATATATATATATATATATATATATATATAGAGAGAGAGAGAGAGAGAGAGAGAGAGAGATAGATATATATAATATATATATATATATATATATATATATATAGAGAGAGAGAGATAGATAGATAGATAGATAGATAGATAGATATATATAATATATATATATATATATATAGAGAGAGAGATCTAGATATATAGATATATATATATATAATATATATATATATATATATATATATATATATATATATATATATATATATATATATATATATATATAAAAACATTATATCATCCCGCAGCTCCAGAAAAAAGAGAAATATTGTAAAGAGTCTTTTTTTCTTAAAAGCAAAAATAAGTTTTATTTCCAAAAATGTTAAAAAGAAGCATGTAAAAACATGTAAACCATATAGGCTAGTCGCAGGCCTGCAACAAGGTGTTCAGAACCCAACGCCAAACATGTTTCGGGCCTAGCTTCAGCCCTTGTTCACTGGCATGATTTGGGTTCACACCTGCTAGTGCTATTTAAGGATAAGGTACTTAAAATGATTGCAGGCACCTGTGCAATGTTAACTCTTTATGTGATCTTAAATATATGACAATAAATAATACTAGTGCAAGTTACCTTATACCTATACCTTTTAAATTTAGAGAATAATTTCAAACAATATTACAACTAGATTTAGAATATTATATTTTAAATATATTATATAAAGTATACTCTCTGATGAATTTTGTAGAATCAGTAAAATAAATCTACATCCATAATTGAATTTAGACCAGAGGGGTGTTTTGTCTGTAAATTAAAGATCCAAAACACTTCTCTCTGGTCCAAACGTCTTTCCCTGTCTCCTCCTCTCCTATGCCTTGGTATGTGATCTATGCCTTGTACTGTTAATAGGGATTCATTTGAATTGTGTTCCTGTCTAAAGTGTTTTGCTATTGGAGTTGTACTATCAGAGTTTGCTATATCCCTCAAATGTTGCAACACTCTATCACGTAGGGCACGTTTCGTGCGCCCTACGTATTGCTTTTTGCATCCCTGACATGTCAGAAGATAAATAACATGTGTGGTGTTGCATGTAATTCTGTAACGTATGTCAAATTCCTTGCCTGTAGTACTAGATTTAAATTTTGTTCCTTGTTCTATGTGTAGGCAGGTTTTACATATTTTACCATTACATTTGTTACAACCTAGTCTTTGAGTTAACCATGTCTGTTTACTGTTGCTAGGCAACATTGATGGAGCGAGAATGTTGCCTAACGTTTTCGCTCTGCGAGCTGAAAAGAAGCAACCTTCATTGACAATTTTCTTTAGTTTAGTGTCACTTTCTAGGATGGGTAAGCAACCACGTACAATATCACAAATTTTGTTAAAATCTCTGCTGTAATTAGTGATAAAAGTGGGTTTGTTGTGTTGTCTTAGTTTTTTTTGGGTGTCTTTGTATATCAATTCATCTCTGTTAATAAGATCTACTTTACTTTTTGTTTTAGTAAGAAGGTCTGTTTTATAGCCCCTGGCCTCCAATCTTTGATTAGTCTGTTCGGCATGCATTTGAAATTTTGTTTCTGTTGTGCAATTACGTTTTGTCCTAATTAGTTGTCCATATGGAATAGATTCAATGGTATGTTTGGGGTGACATGAGGAAGAGTGTAAAATAGTGTTACCTGCTGTGCTTTTTCTAAAGAGTTCTATATCAATAGAATGTGTATCATTGTTAGATGTTAAAGTAACATCCAAAAAATTAATTGTGTTGGCATTTTCAGTCATAGTGAAGGATAAATTAAGTTTGTTGTCGTTGACATATTCAAGAAACCCAGCAACTGATTGCTGGTCTCCGTCCCACACCAACACCAAATCGTCAATGTACCTCCCAAAAAAAACAATGTGATCTCGAAAGGGATTAGTATCTCCAAAGACGTGGCACCGTTCCCAGAACCCCATATAGAGGTTAGCATAGGAAGGGGCAAATTTAGCCCCCATAGCGGTGCCACGTCTCTGGAGATAGTAATGATCCTCGAACATAAAAAAATTGTGTGTAAGAAGATATTCAACAGCTGTGTGAATAAATTGATTGGTGAAAAAATCATATGAGGTATGGTGAGTAAGAAAAAAATGTAATGCCTCCAAACCTAAAGTATGAGGAATGGTGGTATACAGTGAAGTAACGTCTAGAGTGACAAATCTATAAGAGTCACACCATGTAACATGTTTGATTTTTTCAATGAATGATGTTGTGTCTTTCAA